>NC_135821.1:6115363-6185363 GCF_964213995.1 Mustelus asterias | reverse complement strand
GCTGGTTTGCGTGATGGATTGGGCTACGTTCACGACCTTTTGTAGTTCCTTGCGGTCTTGGGCAGAGCAGGAGCCATACCAAGCTGTGATACAACCAGAAAGAATGCTTTCCATGGTGCTTCTGTAAAAGTTGGTGAGAGTCGTAGCGGACATGCTGAATTTCCTTAGTCTTCTGAGAAAGTAGTTCCGCTGCCTCAGAAAAGCAGCCAGCATAATCAAGGACTCCACGCACCCCGGACATTCTCTCTTCCACCTTCCTCCGTCGGGAAAAAGATACAAAAGTCTGAGGTCACGTACCAACCGACTCAAGAACAGCTTCTTCCCTGCTGCTGTCAGACTTTTGAATGGACTTACCTTGCATTAAGTTGAACTTTCTCTACACCCTAGCTATGGTTGTAACACTACATTCTGCACTCTCTCCTTTCCTTCTCTATGTACGGTATGCTTTGTCTGTATACTGTGCAAGAAACAATACTTTTCACTGTATCCCAGTACACGTGACAATAATAAATCAAATCAGATCGAGTGGTATGGGAGGTTTTCCATAATCTGTTGCCAATTCACTCCTGCATTAGCCAGGAACCCGAGATTTACAACATTCCAGTTACCAGTGTCCAACTTACCCTGATCAAACTCTGGAATTACCTCCGTAAACCTCTCCGCCACTCTCTCATCCTTTAAGACTAGGAACAAGCCCTTCCCCTGCACATCTGCCCAGATGTTTCCTCCTCCTGATTTTTGATTTGATTTATTATTGTCACATGTATTGTCACATGTAGTGAAAGGTATTGTTTCTTGCACGCTATACCGACAAAGCATACCATTAACTCTTTGTCAGTTTTGCCGGATAGTGTTTCTGTTTAGCACCTTGTACCTCTACATTGAAGCCATTATATAAATGCACGTTGCGTCCAGGTTGCATTGATATTGCATGGGGGGGTGACAAAAACTTACTATAAAAGTTGCCACTCGGCCCACCTGGTAAATGCCAGTGTTTATGCTCCACACCAGCCCTTGCATGCGCCTCCTGCATCCCCCCGCCGCCCCCCCCCCCCCCCCCCTTGGCCTCCTTAATCTCACCCCCATCAGAACATCTCCATTCCTTAAGATAAAAGCAAAATACTGCGGATGCTGGAACCTGAAACAAAAACAGAAAATGCTGGAAAATCTCAGCGGGTCTGACGGCATCTGTGGAGAGAGAATGGAGCCAACGTTTCGAGTCTGGGTGACCCTTCGTCAGAGTTGAAAGCAAAGAAAACATCTCTTCTGATTCTCTTTGCTCTCCAGCTCTGACGAAGGGTCATCCGATTGCTCTCAACCATTCCCCGTGATAGTGAATTCTATATTCTCACCGTTCAGTTTCTCCCGAATTCCCCACTGGATTTATTCGTAACTATCATATTTAAGAACCCTTGCTCTGATCTCCCCACGACTGGAAACATCTTCCCCCCCGTCACCAAACCCCTCGAACCACCCCACAATTATAAAGACTGCGGTTAAGGCACTCCCACAACCTTCCCTTTTGCGGAGGAATAGATTCCCAGCCTGTTTGTTCAATCTTACCCCAGTAAGAGGTCTCACAACACCAGGTTAAAGTCCAACAGGTTTATTTGGTAGCACAAGCCACAAGCTTTCAGAGCGCTGCCCCTTCATCAGGTGAGTGGGAGTTCTGTTCACAAACAGGGCAACGTACCCCAGTCCAACGCCAGCATCTCCACATCAATCTTACCCCCTCAGGGCTGGTAAGATCATCCTAAATCTTTGTGGTATCTTCTCCAGTGCCCCCATCTCCTTGCTATAGAGGGAGAGCACCCAAAGTTTCATAGACTCATAGAAATCCTACAGTGCAGAACATAGAACATAGAACATAGAACATTACAGCGCAGAACAGGCCCTTCGGCCCACGATGTTGCACCGACCAGTTAAAAAAAAAAACTGTGACCCTCCAACCTAAACCAATTTCTTTTCGTCCATGAACCTATCTACGGATCTCTTAAACGCCCCCAAACTAGGCGCATTTACTACTGATGCTGGCAGGGCATTCCAATCCCTCACCACCCTCTGGGTAAAGAACCTACCCCTGACATCGGTTCTATAACTACCCCCCCTCAATTTAAAGCCATGCCCCCTCGTGCTGGATTTCTCCATCAGAGGAAAAAGGCTATCACTATCCACCCTATCTAAACCTCTAATCATCTTATATGTTTCAATAAGATCCCCTCTTAGCCGCCGCCTTTCCAGCGAAAACAATCCCAAATCCCTCAGCCTCTCCTCATAGGATCTCCCCTCCATACCAGGCAACATCCTGGTAAACCTCCTCTGCACCCTCTCCAAAGCCTCCACATCCTTCCTGTAATGTGGGGACCAGAACTGCACACAGTACTCCAAGTGCGGCCGCACCAGAGTTGTGTACAGTTGCAACATAACGCTACGACTCCTAAATTCAATCCCCCTACCAATAAACGCCAAGACACCATATGCCTTCTTAACAACCTTATCTACTTGATTCCCAACTTTCAGGGATCTATGCACACATACACCTAGATCCCTCTGCTCCTCCACACTATTCAAAGTCCTCCCGTTAGCCCTATACTCAACACATCTGTTATTCCTACCAAAGTGAATTACCTCACACTTCTCCGCATTAAACTCCATCCGCCACCTCTCGGCCCAACTTTGCAACCTGTCTAAGTCTTCCTGCAAACTACGACACCCTTCCTCACTGTCTACCACACCACCGACTTTGGTGTCATCAGCAAATTTGCTAATCCACCCAACTATACCCTCATCCAGATCATTAATAAATATTACAAACAGCAGTGGCCCCAAAACAGATCCCTGAGGTACACCACTTGTAACCGCACTCCATGATGAATATTTACTATCAACCACCACCCTCTGTTTCCTATCCGCTAGCCAATTCCTGATCCAATTTCCTAGATCACCCCCAATCCCATACATCTGCATTTTCTGCAGAAGCCTACCATGGTGAACCTTATCAAACGCCTTACTAAAATCCATATATACCACGTCCACTGCCTTGCCCCCATCCACCTCCTTGGTCACTTTCTCAAAAAACTCAATAAGGTTAGTAAGGCACGACCTACCTGCCACAAAACCATGCTGACTATCACCTATCAATTCATTACTCTCCAAATAACTATAAATCCTATCCCTTATAATTTTTTCCAACATCTTGCCGACAACAGAAGTGAGACTCACCGGTCTATAATTCCCGGGGAAGTCTCTGTTCCCCTTCTTAAACAATGGGACAACATTCGCTAACCTCCAATCTTCTGGTACTATACCAGAGGCCAACGACGACCTGAAGATCAGAGCCAGAGGCTCTGCAATCACTTCTCTTGCCTCCCAGAGAATCCTTGGATAAATCCCATCCGGACCAGGGGATTTATCTATTTTCAGACCCTCCAGAATATCCTGCACATCCTCCTTATCAACTGTAATACTGTCTATTCTACTCCCTTGCAACCCAGTGTCCTCCTCAGCTATATTCATGTCCCCTTGCGTGAACACCGAAGAGAAATATTGGTTCAATGCTTCACCAATCTCCTCCGGTTCCACACATAACTTCCCTCTGCCATCTATAACTGGCCCTAAACTTGCCCTGACCAACCTTCTGTTCTTGACATACCTATAGAACGCCTTAGGATTCTCTTTAACCCTATCCGCCAAAGTCTTCTCATGTCCCCTTTTAGCCCTTCTAAGCTCGCTCTTCAACTCCCTCTTAGCCAATCTAAAGCTTTCTAGTGCACTACCCGAGTGCTCACGTCTCATCCGAACATAAGCCTCCTTTTTCTTTTTAACCAACAAAGAAACTTTTTTGGTGCACCACGGTTCCCTAGCCCTACCAATTCCTCCTTGCCTGACAGGGACATACCTATCACAGACTCGCAGTAGCTGCTCCTTGAAAAAACTCCACATGTCGGACGTTCCCAGTCCCTGTAATCTCCTAGTCCAACCTATGTTTCCTAATTCTCTCCTAATAGCCTCATAATTACCCTTCCCCCAGCTAAAACCACTGGCCATTCGGTCCATCAAGTCTGCACTGACAACAATCCCACCCCAGGCCCTATCCCCACAACCCCACACATTCACCCGGCTAATCCCTCTAACCTACACATCCCGGGACACTATGGGGGGGCGCAATTTAGCACGGCCAATCCACCTAACCTGCACATCTTTGGAGTGTGGGAGGAAACCGGAGCACCCGGAGGAAACCCACGCAGACACGGGGACAACGTGCAAACTCCACACAGACAGTGACCCAAGCCGGGAATCGAACCCGAGTCCCTGGAGCTGTGAGGCAGCAGTGCCAACCACTGTGTCACCGTGCTGCCCATGGGTTTACCATGCTGATTCTTGGGATTGACAGATCTGAGGGGAGATCAAGTCGGTTAGGATTATGATTTGATTTGATTTATTATTGTCACCCTTACCTGGATAGTCACATGAGCATTCTGGGAATGGAGGGATACAAACGAATGGTCTAGTTGGACCAATGAGCGGCACAGGCTTGGAGGGCCGAAGGGCCTGTTTCCTGTGCTGTACTGTTCTTTGTTCTTTTGTCACATGTATTGGTATACAGTGAAAAGTATTGTTTCTTGCGCACTATACAGACAAAGCATACTGTACATAGAGAAGGAAAGGAGAGAGTGCAGAATGTAGTGTTACAGTCATAGCTAGGGTGTAGAGAAAGATCAATTTAATGCAAGGTAGTCTGACAGCAGCAGGGAAGAAGCTGTTCTTGAGTCGGTTGGTACGTGACCTCAGACTTTTGTATCTTTTTCCCGACGGAAGAAGGTGGAAGAAGGAATGTCCGGGGTGCGCGAGGTCCTTAATTATGCTGGCTGCTTTTCCGACGCAGCGGGAAGTGTAGACAGTGTCACTGGATGGGAGGCTGGTTTGCGTGATGGACTGGGCTTCATTCGCGATCCTTTGTAGTTTCTTGCAGTTTTGGGTAGTGAGAGAGGACCTCATAGAAACTTATAAAATTCTAACAGGATTAGACAGGGTAGATTCAGAAAGAATGTTCCCGATGGTGGGGGGAGTCCAGAACTAGGGGTCATAGTTTGAGGATAAGGGGTAAACCTTTTAGGACTGAGGTGAGGAGAAATTTCTTCACCCAGAGGGTGGTGAATGTGTGAAATTCACTCCCACAGAAAGCAGTTGAGGCCAAAACATTGTGTGATTTCAAGAAGAAATTAGATATAGCTCTTGGGGCTAAAGGGATCAAGGGATATGGGGGAAGGGGGGAATCAGGATATTGAATTTGATGATCAGCCATGATCAAAATGAATGGCGCAGCAGGTTCGAAGGGCCGAATGGCCTCCTCCTGGTTCTAGTTTCTATGTATCTATTTCCCGCTGTATTTTGGTGACTAGAACTGTTTACAGTATTCCCAATGTGTTCTGAGAAAGTATCTATGCATGTTTAACATAGCTGCTCTGTATATAAGTTCTAAGTTTATTTATTAGTGTCACAAGTGTTTGTCCACAGAACTCTGAAGGCAGAAGGGCAGGTTAATATTGTGGTGAAAAAGGCATATGGGGCACTTGCCTTTATCAATCGAGGCATAGATTGCAAAAGCCGGGAAGTCATGTTGGAGTTTTATAGAACTTTGGTGAGGCCACAGCTGGAGTACTGTGTGCAGTTCTGGTCGCCACATTATAGGAAGGATGTGATTTCACTGGAGTGGGTGCAGAGGAGATTCACCAGGATGCTGCCTGGGATGGAGCATTTCAGTTATGAAGAGAGGTTGGATAGACTTGGGTTGTTTTCTTTGGAGTAGAGAAGACTGAGGGGCGACCTGATTGAGGTGTACAGGATTATGAAGGGACATGGACAGGGTGGATAAGGAGCAGGGTGTAGAGAAAGATCAACTTACTGCAAGGTCGGTCCATTCAAAAGTCTGACAGCAGCAGGGAAGAAGCTGTTCTTGAGTCGGTTGGTACGTGACCTCAGACTTTTGTATCTTTTTCCCGATGGAAGAAGGTGGAAGAGAGAATGCCCGGAGTGCGTGGGGTCCTTAATTATGCTTGCTGCTTTGCCAAGGCAGCGGGAAGTGTAGACAGAGTCAATGGATGGGAGGCTGGTTGCGTGATGGACTGGGCTTCATTCCTTGTGAAAGTCATGGAAATCTAGAATTCTCTCCTGCAAAGTCTTTTGCTGGTTAGGCGCATTGACCTGAACAGGCACTGGACTGTGGTGACTAGGGGAATTTCACAGTAACTTCATTGCAGTGTGAATGTAAGCCTTACTTGTGACCAATAAATAAACTTCAACTTTACAAATAGCCAGTTTGAAAATCTCAAAACTGTGATTGGTAGATTTTTAGGAGGAACCATTGGGAGGGAGATGGGGTTAAGATGGACATCTCATTGAATGGCGGAATAGGCTGGAGGGGCTGAATGGCCTCCTCCTCATTCCTATTTTGTTAAAACGGAAGTAAAATATTTCTTTGGTTTTCCCTGTAGGACCCCAGAAGCAGCTACCACCAGAGAGCAGCGAGGACACGAAGGAGCAATCATGATTCTGAAACTGAGTGCGGGATTGGTCACCGCTAAAGGCTGAGATCCAAACATCTCATTGGCCAGCCCGTCGTCCAGGAACATCCAACGAGCTGATTTCAAATTTTGGATCTGCCTTTTTGATTGGCCGGTTTGCTTCCAAGAAGCGTCCAATCGAGGGAGGTGGATCCTGCCGGTACAGGCAATAGAATGGGGGTGGGGGGTGCGGGGTGGCGGGGGGGGGAACAAAAGTGCTATCGGTGAGGATAACAGCTGGAAAGGTCAAAGGGACGTACAGATCCGACAATATCTATACCAAGTACAAGCTGGAACAGCGGGCAAGAGTGAACATTGCAGGTCTAGACTCTCTTCGGCTGAATACGATGGATGCAAGACCGATGGAATTCCCAGAGAAGATTCCGGGATCTGTGAAGTTAGCTGATCTCGCTCCGAGGGAACCAGAATCGGAAGAGCTCTCCATAGCATCCAACACAGCCTCAGGATGTCCCAAAGTGCTTTACAATATGTATTTTTTCAAGGTCACTGTTGTAGGCACAGCAGTCAAAGTATGCACAGCGCAATCCCACAAGCAGCAAGGATACACTTGTGATGTGGGTTGAGGGTTAACTAATGGACAAGGACACCAGGGAGAACTCTGCCTGCTCTCCTTTTGATTGGCAGCCATGGGGTCTTGGACGGTGGGCTGGACAGGGCCCACAGGGCCTTGGTTCAAGGTCTCACTTGAAAAGACAGCACCTCCAACAGTGCAGCACTCCCTCACTGGGAGTGACAGCCTGGATTATGTGCTGAAATCTCTAGAGGGGGGGGTTCTTGAACCAACAAGCTTCTGATTCAGAGGTCAAGAATGCCACTCAATGAGTCACAGCTGACGGTATGTTGGCTACTACCATTGGCGCTAGCATCCTGGTTATCCGAGCGGAAAGCTGCCCACAATTCTTGCTCTGGGTTGCCATCATGAGCCCTTTGTCGGATAGTGAATGGACTTCTGGTGGTCCAGGCCCTCCCTTGATGTCCCCCCTCACTCAAACATTAACCCCCGTCTTAACCCTCACTCCAGACACCGCTGTGTACCTTCTTGGATACGCACCAAAGATCCCTTTCTCCTATCATCTTTAGTTTTGTACAGGTTCCACATTTAAATCACGTGTAAATATTATTTGAGTGTAAATTAAATATTCCTGATGCCCCAATAAAATAATTGTCCAGAAAACCAATTTTCTGACTTGTTTTGTGTGTTTTAAAAAAAAATTAATTTCACAAGGTGTGGGCATCGCTGGCTAGGTTGGCATTTATTGCCCATCCCTAATTAAGAAGGTGGTGGTGAGCTTTCTTCTTGAACTGCTGCAGTTCATGCGGTGTAGGCATGTATTGTGTGTGTTCGCATCAGCGTTGACTGACTGTTGTGGAAGTGGCCAACAGAAGGAACCACAGAACAGGATCAGAGTGATTAAACAGAACAATAGAGCCCACTTGACAGACACGCCATCGACCCACTCGCCCCCCCCCCCCCCCCCCCCACCACCGACCACACAGTGGCAGCAGTGTGTACCGTCTACAAGATGCACTGCAGCGAGTCACTCTCCAAGGCTCCTTAGACAGCACCTTCCAAACCCACACCCGCTTGCCACCTAGAAGGACAAGGGCAGTATGGGAACACCATCAACTGCAAGTTTCCCTCCAAGCCACTCACCATCCTGTCCTGCAGCTAGATCGCTGTTTTGCAATGATTCACACCCACAGACTTTGGCAGGAAGACAAAGGGTATTAATAAGGAAAAACTGTACAGAGGATTGCAACCTGCCCGCCCCTGCCCCACCCCCTTGGCCCCCGCTGCCCTAGTCCCTACATGTCTTCAGACTGTCTTTTTTTATTTGATTTATTATTGTCACATGTATTGGGACACAGTGAAAAGTATTGTTTCTTGCGCGCTATACAGACAAAGCATACCGTTCATAGAGTACATGGGGAGAAGGAAAGGAGAGGGTGCAGAATGCAGTGTTACAGTCATAGCTAGGGTGGAGAGAAAGATCAACTTAATATAAGGTGGATCCATTCAAAAGTCTGATGGCAGCAGGGAAGAAGCTGTTCTTGAGTGGGTCGGCATAGTAGCACATTGGTTAGCACTGCTGCTTCACAGCACCAGGGACCTGGGTTCGATTCCTGGCTTGGGTCACTGTTTGGTGGGAGTGCAGAGAAGGTTCACCAGGCTGATACCAGAGATGAGGGGTGTTGATTATGAGGAGAGACTGAGCAGATTGGGTTTGTATTCGTTGGAATTTAGAAGGCTGAGGGGGGATCTTATAGAGACCTATAAGATAATGAAGGGGTTGGATAGGGTAGAGATGGAGAGATTCTTTCCACTTAGAAAGGAAACTAGAACTAGAGGGCACAGCCTCAAAATAAAGGGGGGTCAGTTTAGGACAGAGTTGAGGAGGAACTTCTTCTCTCAGAGGGTGGTGAACCTGTGGAATTCTCTGCCCACTGAAGTGGTGGAGGCTACCTCGTTGAATATATTTAAATCACGGATAGATGGATTCCTGATCGGTAAGGGAATTAGGGGTTACGGGGATCAGGCGGGTAAGTGGAACTGATCCACTTCAGATCAGCCATGATCTTATTGAATGGCGGGGCAGGCTCGAGGGGCTAGATGGCCTACTCCTGCTCCTATTTCTTATGTTCTTATGTTCTTATGTGTGGAGTCTGCATTCTCCCCACGTCTGCGTGGCTTTCCTCCGGGTGCTCCAGTTTCCTTCCACATTCTGAAAGACATGCTGGTTAGGTGCATTGACCCGAACATGTGCTGGAGTGTGGCGACTAGGAGATTTTCACAGTAACTTAATTGCAGTGTTAATGTAAGCCTTACTTGTGACTAATAAATAAACTTTAGGGTTGGTACGTGACCTCAGACTTTTGTATCTTTTTCCCAACAGAAGAAGGTGGAAGAGAGAATGTCCGGGGTGCGTGGGGTCCTTGATTATGCTGGCTGCTTTTCCGAGGCAGCGGGAAGTGTAGACAGTGTCAATGGATGGGAGGCTGGTTTGCGTGATGGATTGGGCTACATTCTAAACCCTTTTAAGTTTCTTGTGGTCTTGGGCAGAGCAGGAGCCATACCAAGCTGTGATACATCCAGAAAGAATGTTTTCTCTGGTGCATCTGTAAAAGTTGGTGAGAGCCGTAGCTGACATGCCAAATTTCCTTAGTCTTCTGAGAAAGTAGAGGCGTGGGTGGGCTTTCGTAACTATAGTGTCGGCATGGGGGGACCAGGACAGGTTGTTGGTGATCTGGACACCTAAAAACCTGAAGCTTCTGCCTAAGAGAGGACTATACAACCTGGGGTGATGACCCACTGTCAGTCCCAATTGGTCCCTCAAGCCAGGTGACCCTGTTTTGCGATGTTACCCTTGTCGGGGCAGACTCGATGGGCTGAATGGCCTCTATTTAAGCCCCATTGCTTATCTTGGCGCTCAGACTCTGGGTGGTTCCCCCTGGGAGCCCATCCCGATGGGCGTCTTGCTGCCGGGATTGGCTGAGTCCCCGGCGCATTGCTCCCCCCTTTCGCCTCCCAAGAACAGAAAATTGGCCAACTCTTGGCCCTTCCCCATGGGGTCAAAGGTTGTGGTCAACCCCCCCCTCCCTTGGCCAATCAGAGCCCGGCTTTGCTGAATGACATCATCCGCCCTCCATTCTGTTTTTATCAATGAGTCGTTGCGTCACGTGGCCCGAGGCGTCGGCCTGTGATTGGCTCCTGCCACCTGTCAATCAGCTGGGGGGGCGGGGAGCGACTGCTGACTATCTGCGCTCTGATTGGCCGAGCTGGCGGAGGGCGGGGTGAGGGGGAATCGAGCGCTGATTGGCGAAGCGAGCTGTCATTCAACCGGCTGGGCTGCGCGATCCAGCACTCTGATTGGCTAATTGGGATGAGGGGGCGGGATGAGGAGACAGGGCGCTAATTGGTGAACCGGGCTGTCAATCAGACTTGGAGGGGGGAATGGGGCGGACGGTTGGGACGAGCCGGCGGAGAGGCTCGTATGGTTGATGCTGATTGGTGGATTGGGCCGTCAATCAGCTAGAGGGCCAATGGCAGGCCCGATGTAGGGCGGGGTGGGAAAACCGAGAACGGATTGGTGGAGCAGGCTGTCAATCACTGCTGGGGCCACTGGGCGGGCGGGAGGGATATTCTGTGCTCTGATTGGTGGAGTCGTGTGAGACCGGCCTGTCAATCAGCATCGGCGGACGCAGATTGGTTCATCCGGCCCAGGGGGCGGGATGCGAAGGGCCGGACCGTGATTGGCGGGCCCAGCGGAAGTTGCCTCAGCTTCCGGTTGGGATTGTGAGGGAGTCTGCCCGACTGAGGAGGAGGAGGAGGAGGCGGTGAGAGAGGCGGAGACAGCGGCCCCGGGACATCGGCCTCCTGAGTGGCACACACCCCGCGGAACACAGCCATCCCGAGCCCGGCCTGCGTCTCATCAGCTCCAGCCGCCGCTGCCATGCCGCGGGGAGGTGAGAGCGGCGCCCGGGGAGCCGAATAAACCCATACCGCCCCCCACAGGCCGGAGGCCGCGGCCCCGAGAGAGACCCCCCCCGTAGCAACCCCAGGGGTCACCGTCCGTCCTCCCCCCCCCCCCCCCCCGCCCCATAGCAACCCCGGGTGTCACCCCCCCCATAGCAACCCCAGGGGTCACCCTCCCCCCCCCCTCCCCCCATAGCAACCCCAGGGGTCACCCTCCCCCCCCCTCCCCCCATAGCAACCCCAGGGGTCACCCTCCCCCCATAGCAACCCCAGGGGTCACCCTCCCCCCCCCCCCCCCCCTCCATAGCAACCCCAGGGGTCACCCTCTCCCCCCCCCCCCCCCCATAGCAACCCCGGGGGTCACCCTCCCCCCCCCCCCCCCATAGCATCCCCAGGGGTCACCCTCTCTCCCCCCCCCCCCCCCATAGCAACCCCAGGGGGTCATCCCCCCCCCATAGCAACCCCAGGGGTCACCCCCCCCATAGCAACCCCGGTGGTCACCCCCCCCCCCCCCCCACAGTAACCCAGGGGTAGGGGGGGGGGTTCACCACCCCTGCAGCAACCCTGGGGAGGGAGGGGGGGGGGTTCACCACCCCTGCAGTAACCCTGGGGAGGGAGGGGGGGTTCACCACCCCCGCAGCAACCCTGGGGAGGGAGGGGTCACCCGCACAGCAACCCTGGGGATGGGTGTGGATTTGCCCCCGTAGTCACCTGGATGGGGAGGATTTGGTTGTTCTGTTGAACATCAAATTAGAAATCTCTGACTCTTGAATTGAAAATGTTTTAAAGTTGAGTTCTGTTGTGACAATATTGATGGCCAGTTTCTTCCTTCATTCTCTGTACCCTCCACACTGATTCACGTGGTTACCTCTGCTGCCGTCCTGCCTGGCGTCTGGTACATGTGCTTCCAGATTACTGCTGTGGTGTTCACCCCTGCCTGTCCTACTCTCCACTCCCCCTGCTGCCCAAACAAACTGTGTGGAAATGTGCCTTAAATGTTTCAGGAGTGCAATTTCTATCAGAGGGTAGTTCTCTGCTTTGTCACTGAGGGTTCTGGGGTTCCTTATCTCTCGAGGTTTAAAATGGGGCACTCGAGGCTACGGTATGTGTGAGTCAGCAGTTGGAAGGGTGGCAGGAAGATGGAGCTGTACTCTATGTAACTGCTCTGCCCCTGTGTTTATGAGCTACCGGTCTCTTCCAGTGGAACGTTTCACTTTATTAAGTCATCATGTCGTCAGCGTTCTTCAAAACTCTCTTCACATCATTAAACCTCAATGTCAGAATTATTAACAGAGTCAATGGCAAATTTATCATTATTCAAGTTATTTTTTCCAGACTTATATCCTGAAATGGCAGTGATGTTAAAAGGACAAATAATGCTCACCTGAAAATTGGGGGGGCGGGTGCACGCTGGTTAGCACTGCTGCTTCACAGTACCAGGGACCCAGGTTTGATTCCCGGTTTGGGTCACTGTCTGTGTGGAGTCTGCATGTTCTCCCCGTGTCTCCGTGGGTTTCCTCCGGGTGCTCCGGTTTCCCCCCTCAGTCTGAAAGACATGCTGGTTAGGTGCATCGGCCATGCTAAATTCTCCCTCCGTGTATTCAAACAGGCGCCGGAGTGTGGCAACTAGGGGAATTTCACAGTAACTTCATTGCAGTGTTAATGTAAGCCTCACTTGTGACTAATAAACTTGAAGCTTTATTCTCTTTGAGGTTATATTGAGAGTATAATCCATTTGTTTTAAATTGCTAGTTTACCTGTAAACTTAAGCTCTGTTTTTACTGGTATTCCACAGTGTTATTTCAGGCCCTTGGAGAGCGAGTATTTTAATTGATTGCCTGATCAGAGGTACAAGATAAAGCTCGGCACAACATCGTGGGCCGAAGGGCCTGTTCTGTGCTGTACTGTTCTACAAGGTGGATTTGTGGTTTTTGTAACTATTTTAACCTGTGTCCTGTCAGGACATGAATCTGTGCTTAATGTGGAGTCCAGTCTCCTGTTGAGTTAAGTTATCTGTGTCTTAAACATCACTGAACTCTCCACTGGTTATACATCATATTGCTTAACATTTGATGCAATGAAACAGTTTCTGTCCAGACTCTCTAAGATGTCAACAAGAGAAACTTAAAATGTTATACTTGGACGTCAAGTCTAGGCTCTTCCTTAACCGCTCCACATCCCCTTTCAGCTTTAAAATCCCCTGGGAGAGACAGAAAACCCCAGAAACGTCCAAGAATCTGGGTGATGCTCTTCAATCCCCTCAGATGCTTGAAACCTTCAAGAGATTACATTGCCCATGTCCCCCTCCCCCCGCGTCAGAGGTGCCGCCTTTCAGATGAGACTCCCACTGACTGTGGCAAGACCTAACAGACCATAAGATGAGGGCATGTAAAATCGCCGGTATCAGTGCTCTCCTCCCCAATGAACTCAGCGCATTCTTTGCCCTTTTTGAGCAAGAGGTCAGCGAGAGCGCACCCTCCATCCCGGAAGTCTCGGATGAACCTGCATCCGAGGTCACCATCGCAGACGTCCGAACAGCCTTCTCGAAAATCAACCCACGGAAAGCGACTAGCCCGGGTGGGATACCCGGACGAGCACTCGGATTCTGCGCGGACCAGCTGGCGGGGCCATTCTTTAACCTCCCTCTACACCAATCTGAGATCCCTATCTGCTTCAAGAAGACCATCGGAAGAAGGTGGAAGGAAGTATGTCCGGGATGCGTGGGGTCCTTGATTATGCTGGCTGCTTTTCCGAGGCAGCGGGAAGTGTAGACAGAGTCAATGGATGGGAGGCTGGTTTGCGTGATGGACTGGGCTACGTTCACAACCCTTTGTATTTCTTGCAGTCTTGGTCAGAGCAGGAGCCGTACCAAGCTGTGACACAACCAGAAAGAATGCTTTCTATGGTGCATCTGCAAAAATTGGTGAGTCATAGCGAACATGCTGAATTTAGCTTCCTGAGAAGGTGGAGGCGTTGGTCGGCTTCACTATAGCATCAGCGTGGAGGGACCAGGGCAGGTCGATGGTGATCTGGACACCTAGAAATATGAATGTGATTCATTGTCTTGTCGGCCGTAAGGAGTTTCTTTCTTCCTCATCTGTGTACCAGCCGGAGAAAGATGAAGGAAGTATTCTTCTGGGTGCAAGCAGGAGATCTATAAGCGTACATGAGTACCTAGGAGTGACACGTAGACAACTGCTGATTTTTTTTGTCTTCGAGTTGGTGTGTGTTAGTTCTCGGACTACAGCAGTCAGGACAAGCGTGCCAATCATAACACAACTGGATTTTTATAAAGGGGGCATCAGCAAATCACGGCTGGACCTTTTTTGTAAATGGCCCGCCTTAGTTTAAATTTGTTCCAAGACATTTAACAAGTTAAATGCAACATCTGAAAAGTCAACAATACAGCATGATAACTTCAAAATTCAAGTGTCTCCTGACTTTGTTAAGCTGCTTGGAATTGATTTTTCTTTTGGAGACCAAAGTTTATCGGTTTCGCCACCAGTCAATGAAATTTATTGAGCACTTCACCTACTTTTGGACTCGATCTACATCTTTCTAACTCGGGGCATTCGGCTGCTCTGGCACACAGTCACTGAGGTTCCCCCTGGCTCTTGAGTCGGTAAAGACACCACTGCATCGGGCGTCTTTCCGCACAGAATTCCTTTTGCTTTCTCTCGCGACCAGGCAGCCGCCAAGGTAGATTTCCTGAGCTCTTGCGGGATTACAGCAACTTCATGCGCACTGGCTGACTCTGTCACATGTCAGGTTCCCATTCTCTTCCCGTCCTACGAGATGTGTTTTTCCTCACGGGATTTTGTGAAGCGGACGTGTGTGATCAGCTTTCCCGATCCTCGGAAGCCAAATACTGCGGTTGCTGGAAATTGGAAATAAAAAGTGCTGGAAATACTCAGCTGGTCTGACAGAATCTGTGGAAAGAGAAACTGTTTTGAGTTGCATGTGCCTCTTTAAGACCCGCAGTTCTGAAGAAGGCGTACTCGACTTGAAAAGTTAACCCTGTCCACAGATGCTGCCACACCTGCTGAGTATTTCCAGCTCTTGTTTTCATCCCAATCCTCTGTCCCTTCAAAGCGCTTGGAAAATCCTCCTGTAGCAACATATCTCCTCACTTTCTTTGTTTGCTCCATCTGGAAATTTGTTTCCCATATCTCCCTCGCCCATGTGGGTGGAAGACTTTTCAATCCAGTTATTGACCACACTAACTTGGGCGGCACGGTGGCACAGTGGTTAGCACTGCTGCTTCACAGCTCCAGGGACCTGGGTTTGATTCCCGGCTTGGGCCACTGTCTGTGTGGAGTTTGCACATTCTCCTCGTGTCTGCGTGGGTTTCCTCCGGGTGCTCCGGTTTCCTCCCACAGTCCAAAGATGTGCGGGTTAGGTTCATTGGCCATGCTAAAATTGCCCCTTAGTGTCCGGAGATGTGAAGGTTAGAGGGATTAGCGGGTAAATGTGTAGGGATATGGCGGTAGGGCCTGGGCGGGATTGTGGTCGGTGCAGACTCGATGGGCCAAATGGCCTCTTTCTGCACAGTAGGGTCTCTATGACTAACCAATAAACCCGATCAGATTAAGACGAAAGTCCCGGCTTCAGAGGTGAATAGTTTCCATTAAAGAGGGATACCTGTGCCGTTGGAAACTGGGAAATACAATAAACACTCCAGTATGAGATGGTGGGGATTTTGAGGCTTTGGGCTCGTGTCAAAGGGGAATCCTAGTTTAAGCAATTTGCAAATAAACAACTGAAGCTAAACAATGGCGATAGCCCAATGTGTAGGGAAAAGTTGTAGGATTTGGGATAGAACAGTGAAGCACAGGAACAAGTCCTTTGGCCTACCATCTTGTGCCGAACATGACACCAAATTAAACCAATCCCTTCTGCCTGCCCTTCATATCCCTCTATTCCTTGCAGATTCACGTGCTTATCTAAATGCCCCTATCGTCTCTGCCACCACCACCACCACCCTTGGCAGTGCGTTCCAGATTCCTACCATTGTGTAAAGCATTGCCCCTCACATCTTCTTTGAACTTTCCCACTTTCACCCTAAGTGCATGCCCCCTAGTCATAGAATCCCTACAGTGCAGAAGGGGACCATTGAGTCTGCACCGGCCACAATCCCACCCAGGCCCTATGCCCATAACCCTACTTATTTGCCCTACTAACCCTCTGACAATAAGGGGCAATTTTGCATGGCCAATAAACTCCAGGAAAAAGACTCTGACTGTCAACCCCTCATAATCTTATAGATTTCTATCAGGTCTCCCCTCAGCCTCTTGTCGCTCCAAGATAATTGAGTGATAATAAAAATGACCACGTGACGATATTTAAATCCTCACGAAGCGCTGTGTTTTGAAGTTGTGTTGAAACTATTGGGTGAATTACGGTTAAATGACGATTAAGAGTTTGATGTCATGAATGATTTGCGCATTTACCATCGGGGAGGTAATTGAGGTTCGAGTTGCTTTGCGCAGTTGTGATGCGGTCACAAGATGAACGTGGCTTTTGAATTCGCTGTCCCCAGAATTTGGCTGGTTAACTTGTGGCTGCACCATTATCAAGGGGTGGAATTCCCTCGTCATTCCTGTTACTGAAACTGTGGGACTGGAGCAACAAAGACTGGAGATGGGGGTAACAGCAAAGCAGAGATGGCATTAAAAGGGAGGGAAAACAGAAGTGCTTTTTTAAGCATCGTGTATTTTCCATATAAGTATAAAACCATGCAGCTTGACCTTTATTTAAAAAATACAACAAACGGACCTTGAGGTTGCATCCCCAGTGCGTCTGTGTCCAAGATGTTCGTGGCTGGCCGCAAGGTGGTTTGTGATGCACCTGACTTCCACAAGATGGCTGATTCTGCTCCCTGCTCTCTCTCTACGTTCCTTCCTCTGGATAAAGCCTACAGAATTGTGGGTTCCAGAAGCAGATTGTGACAGGAGCAGAGGGAAAAGCCACCTGATCAACTTGGCTGAGAGCGTACGCTTTAACGGGGGGGGGGGGGGGGGGGGATGTATATGCACTGCTGTCCCATGCAGTGTACTGCAGAGTTTTTGGTCATTTCTAAAATTGCAGGGTCGCTATCCAGGGAGGAGGGTTTTAAGGATGGGATGTGGGGGGAGGGGGGGGGGTGGGATGCAGGGAAGGTGTTCCTGCAGAGTGACAGAGAAGGAGGAATTTCAGGAGAGAATTGTAGAGTGTGGGATCTATGCATTTGACAGCAAACAGCACAGTCTGGGTTGAAAGGAATGAATCACAATTGTTATGTTGAAGGTGTTTAAACAAGGATAATTTAAAATCTATGTTTGAGGGGCTAATATAGTTTGGCAATGCTCCACCTGAATAAAGTTGAGATTAAAAGCTCACTCTGCTTTAGAATAATTTAATAATTCTCTGGTTAGGTTTCTGTTTTTATAAATAGAATTGCTTGCACAAATTAAAAGCCACAGAGACCAGAGATTGCACAGATACTTATCCTACAGAATAACAGTGACGGCATTGACTTGTACACTGCCTTCTCTTCAACCCCCTCCCACCACCCCAGCCAGCTTCAGGAGATGGGATCATTTAACCAGAATCTTTAAAGTTCTTTTAACATCCATATTGATCCAGTCATCATTTCATGAAGTGCGTCTCATTGGTTTTCCTCATGGTTCTGTTGTTAAGGGAGATTGTACAGAATGCAATCTGTATCTTGCCCCCCCTCATGAACCCTACGTGGCAATATTTGTGACAGAATTTGTACATACATCAATCACATCAGTTCTTCATACAGGACATAATTTAAAGTGTATAAAGGCTGCAATAAAATACCTCTTTTCTCTCGTGGGATGTAGGCACCGCTAATCCCTCTAACCTACGCATCTCACGACACGAAGGAGCAATTTTAGCATGGCCAATCAACCTAACCCGCTCATCTTTGGACTGTGGGAGGAAACCGGAGCACCCGGAGGAAACCCACGCAGACACGAGTAGAATGTGCAAACTCCACACAGACGGTGACCCAAGCCGGGAATCGAACCCGGGTCCCTGGAGCTAAGCCAGCGTTTAGTGCCCATCCCTGATTGCTCTGAGAAGTTGGTGATAAGCTGCTGCCTTGACCTGCTGCAGTCTGTGTGGTGTAAGGTACCATTGCTGCAATATAAAGTGAGGAAGGCAGACCCGCTGAAGGTGTGACCCAGGGACACTGGGTGGCACAGTGGTTAGCACAGCTGCCTCAGTGCCAGGGACCCGGGATTCCCCGCTTGGGTCATTGTCTGTGTGAAGTTTGCATGTTCTCCCCATGTCTGCATGGGTTTCCTCCGGGTGAATCATAGAAACACTACAGTGCAGAAAGAGGCCATCTGGCCCATCGAGTCTGCAACAACCACAATCCCACCCAGGCCCTACCCCCATATCCCTACACATTTACCCGCTAATCCCTCTAACCTACGCATCTCAGGACACTAAGGAGCAATTTTAGCATGGCCAATCAACCTAACTGGATAGTCACATGAGCAGCCTGGGAATGGAGGGATACAAACGATTGGTCTAGTTGGACCAAGGAGCGGCACAGGCTTGGAGGGTCGAAGGGCCTGTTTCCTGTGCTGTACTGTTCTTTGTTCTTAACCCGCACATCTTTGGACTGTGGGAGGAAACCGGAGCACCCGGAGGAAACCCACGCAGACACGAGGAGAATGTGCCAACTCCACACAGACAGTGACCCGAGCCGGGAATCGAACCCAGGT
The DNA here is from genome assembly GCF_964213995.1 of Mustelus asterias. Taxonomy (NCBI): domain Eukaryota; kingdom Metazoa; phylum Chordata; class Chondrichthyes; order Carcharhiniformes; family Triakidae; genus Mustelus; species Mustelus asterias. The sequence continues at coordinate 6,166,566 of NC_135821.1, read as the reverse complement.
CCCTGGAGCTGTGAAACAGCAGTGCTAACCACTGTGCTACCGTGCCGCCCAGTGTGCTCTGGTTTCCTGCCACAGTCCAAAGACGCGCTGGTTAGGTGCATTGGCCGTACTAAATGTTTCCTCTGTGTACCGAACAGGCGACTAGGGGATTTTCACAGTACCTTCATTGCAGTGTTAATGCAAGCCTATTTGTGACACTAATAAATAAACTTTACTTTTACTTTACTGGAAGAGCAGTGCTATAATTCCATGTCAGGGTGGTGTGTGACTTGAAGGGGAACTTGCAAGTGGGGGTGTTCCCATGCACCTGCTACCCTTGTCCTTCTAGGTGAAAGAGGTCACGGGTTTTAAAAGTGCTATTGAAGGAGCCTCGAGTTGTTTTGTACAGTCATGGTTTGTGACTTTTAAACTTGTTGCAAAATATCCGAAGAGGTCAGAATTGCTGTTGATATTACATTGGAAGGACATTGCCCTGGAGCTATTCTTTGCATATTAATTCCTGCCATCCTAATTGGTTGAGTTTTGTCAACTTTATGTCTGTGAATTAAGAGAGTATCCGGGAAATTAGAGTGAAAACTTTGCATTTACATAGCACCTTTCAACCTTCGGGCTCAACAGCCAGTTAAATATTTTTTGAAGTGACTTGTGACAGCCAATTAATACACAGCCAGGCCCCACAAGATAATGGCCACACCATGTGTGTTCCAGGTGTGTGTCGAGGGATAAATATTGGCCAGGATACCCGGGGAACTCCCATGCTCCTCAATTTCATGTCTCAGCTGAAAGATGGCGCTGAGTGCAGCCTGCCCTCGGCCTTGGCAGTAGGCTTGTCAGTCCTGGCATTGGAAATGTAGGCATGAATTTTGTGCTCGGGCTTCCAGCGTGCGGGCAAAGCTTCTGACTGACAGGTGAACATGCTTCAGAGATCTTGAAAATAAGAATTGAGGACAAGAACTGGCTGGCAATTTATCTCTGCTTTAACTGATATAAATCTGCTTTGTATATTGAGGAAAGAAGACTCGCTGAAGTTTCCAAAGTTTATTTAATCCTGTGTAGAGTGCAAATTCTACTGCTTGCTCTCGTGCCTTGCTTGAAGTGTTTACAAGGAAGAGGATTTCTTACCCCTCCCTGTTTTAGTTTGAACTCTCCGGAGGCTGCCATGTCTGTAACATGCCCTTGCACCTGTCTCTCTGGAGCAGGGTGGTCAAACCCAACGTCATTTCTATAGATACAAGTTAAAGTTTATTTATTAGTGTCACAATTAGGCTTACGTTAACACTGCAATGAAATTGCTGTGAAAATTCCCTAGTTGCCACACTCCGGCGCCTGTTTGAGCACAATGAGGGAGAATTTAACACGGCCAATGCACCCTAACCAGAACGTCTTTCAGACTGTGGGAGGAAACCCACACAGACACGGGGTGCAGACTCTGCACAGACAGTGATCCGAGGCCAGAATCGAACCCGGTTCCCCGGCGCTGAGAGACAGCAGTGCTAACCACTGTGCTGCCGTGAATATATTTCTCATTTGGGATTTCTATATCGTTTGTATGACCACTTTCCAGCCACTTTTGATGGATGGTTATGTAAGTGGAGGATGAATGCACACAATTATCATTTAAAAATAACATTTAAAAAATTACCTTGCAATTATGGGATGTTTCCACGGTTACAAGACTATTCGATCTGTTTAATTTGAGTGTAACCAAATGTTGAGTAATTCTCACAATTGGAAATTGCTGTTTTCGAATCCTGAACACACTGGACGTGCACACATTTCAAACTCTGACCACACCGTGTCCCGGGCAGGCTACGGCCTGGTGCTGTTATTGCTAGACTGTTAATCCAGAAACTCAGCTCATGTTCTGGGGACCCAGGTTCAAATCCCGCCACGGCAGATGGTGGAATTTGAATTCAACAAAACAAATCTGGAACTAAGAATCTACTGATGACCATGAAACCATTGTCGATTGTCGGAAAAACCCATCCGGTTCACTAATGTCCTTTTAGGGAAGGAAATCATAGAATCCCTACAGTGCAGAAGGAGGCCATTCAGCCCATTGAGTCTGCATCGAACACAATCCCACTCAGGCCCTATCCCCATAATGCCATGCATTTACCCTAGCTAGCCCACCTGACACTAAGGGACAATTTACCATGGCAAATCCACCTAACCCGCACATCTTTGGACTGTGGGAGGAAACCGGAGCTCTCGGAGGAAACCCATGCAGACACGGGGAGAATGTGCAATCTCCACACAGACAGTGACCCAAGCCGGGATTCAAACCCGGGACCGTGGTACTGAGAGTCAGCAGTGCTAACCACTGTGTTATTTTGCTGCCCTAAATCTGCCGTCCTTACCCGGTCTGGCCTACATGTGACTCCAGAGCAATGTGGTTGACTCTCAACTGTCCTCCAAGGACAACTAAGGATGGGCAATAAATGCTGGCCAGCCAGTGACGCCCATGTCCCGTGGATGAATTAAAATATATATGCTTGTTTGCAGCTTCTAATGAGAAAATCTTCTTTTCCTTCAGGTAAACGAGGCCACAAGGGGAGGGCGAAGCAGTTTACAAACCCAGATGAGATTGATGCTCAGATGAAAGCAGAGAAAGAAAAGGCAAGTTTCTGGCAGCCCTGACCGAGTCGGTAAACCACACGGGGCCTCATGCACACTGGATAGATACTGTGCATGTCAGGAGGACTGCGTCATTTGAGGCTCCAACAATTTGCATTTATACAGCATAGTAAAGCATCCCCAATACCAGAGCATTCTCAAATATGACACCAAGCCATGTGTAATATTTGATCAGTGACTGACAGGTAAATAATGAGACAAGGCTAGTGGAGAGGTTTCTCCAGGTCAAGGAGCTTTCATAGAATCCCTACAGTGCAGAAGGAGGCTATTTGGCCCATCGAGTCTGCAACGAATCTGACAAAGCATCTTACCCAGGCCCACCACTCTCTCCTCCTTTGTGGTCCCGCCCCCCCACACACACACACAGCACAATCCTTGTAACCCTGCACATTTACCATGGCTAATCCACCTAACCTGCACAATTTTGGGCACGAGGGGGCAATTTAACATGACCAATCCATCTAGTAAGGTCCCGGTGGATTGGAGACGTGTCAACGTGACACACCTATTCAAAAAGGAAGAGCGGCAAAAAGTGGGAAACACTCCCGGTTAGCTTGACCTCTGTAGTGGGGGGAATGCTGGAATCAATCATTGAGGAGGAGAATGAGCATCTGGAAAGGCAAAGCTCACTCCTCCATTGTCAGCACGGTTTTGTGAAGGGAAAATCAAGCTTGACAAACTTGCTTGGGTTCTTTTGAGGACATAACCAGCAAGGTGGATAGTGGGGAACCTGTGGATGTGGCATACCTGGACTTCCAGAAGGTGTTTGATATGGTGCCACATAAAAGACTGATCCAAATGGTGAGATTGCAGGGGATTTGGGGGTAGAGTACTGGATTGGATTGAGGATTGGCTGACTGACAGAAAACAGAGGGTCGGGATGGATGTGTCCTTCTCTGGCTAGCAACATGTAACTAGCGGGGCACCGCAGGGGCCAGTCCTCAGACCTCAACTGTTAACAATCTATATAAATGATCTGCAAGCAGGGACAGAGTGTAACATAGGAAAATTTGCAGATAATACTGAAATAGGTGGAGAAACAGGCAGTGAAGAGGAGATAAAGATTTTACAGACGGATATAGATAGGCTAGGAGAATGGGATGTGGATAAGTGGGAGGTTATCCATTTTGGCAGAAATAATAGGAATAGGAAGGCAAATTGTTACCTAAATGGAAAACAGATGCAAAATGCATCCGGGCAGAGGGATCTGGGTGTCCATGTTCATCAACCACAAAGTCGGTATGCAGATACAGCATGTAATAAAAAAGGCAAATGAGATGTTGGCCTTTATCGCGAGAGGGATGGAGTATAAAAGCAGGGAGGTCATGCTGCAACTGTGCAGGGTACTGGTGAGGCCGCACCTAGAGTACTGTGTACAATTTTGGTCCCCTTATTTAAGAAAGGATATATTAGCTTTGGAGGGGGTACAGAGAAGGTTCACCAGGTTGATTCCGGAGATGAGGGGGGTTAGCTTATGAGGAGAGATTGAGTAGACTGGGCCTGTACTCATTGGAGTTTAGAAGGTTGAGGGGAGATCTTATAGAGACATATAAGATAATGAAGGGGCTATAGACAGGGTAGAAGCAGCGAGGTTATTTCCACTTACAATGGAAACAAGAACTAGGGGGCATAGCCTCAAAATACGGGGGAGTCAATTTAGAACAGAGTTGAGGAGGAACTTCTTCTCCCAGAGGGTAGTAAATCTTTGGAATTCTCTGCCCAATGAAGCAGTAGAGGCTACTTCGTTAAATGTGTTTAAGTCACAGATAGATTTTTAACCATTAAGGGAATTAAGGGTTATGGGGAGCGGGTAGGTAAGTGGAACTGAACCCACTATCAGATCAGCCATGATCTTATTGAATGGCGGAGCAGGCTTGAGGGGCTAGATGGCCTACTCCTGCTCCTAGTTCTTATGTTCTTAAGTGTTGTTGCAATTGTATCGGGTGTTGGTGAGACCACATCTGGAGTATTGTGTCCAGTTTCGGACTCCTTATTTGAGGAAGGATGCGGTGGCAGTTCAGAGGAGGTTCATCAGATTGATTCCAGGAATGAAAGGGTTGAGGAGAGATTAATCAGTTTGGGCTTGTACTGGCTGGAGTTTAGAAGGACGAGAGGGGATCTGATCGAAGTATATAACATTTTAAAAGGGATTGATAAAGTAAATGTAGACCAAATGTCTCCAGGTCAGAAGTGACGATCACGAGGGGTCACGGGCTCAAGGTGAGAGGGGCAAAGTATAACTCAGATATTAGAGGGATGTTTTTTACACAGAGGGTGGGGGGGGCCTGGAATGCGCTGCCAAGTAGGGTGGTGGAGGCAGACACGCTGGCATCGTTTAAGACTTACCTGGATAATCACATGAACAGCCTGTGACTGGAGGGATACAAACGATTGGTCTAGTTGGACCAAGGAGCGGCACAGGCTTGGAGGGCTGAAGGGCCTGTTTCCTGTGCTGTGCTGTACTGTTCTTTGTTCTTGTGGGGCAATCTTGAACAAGAGGTCACAGGGTATAGGTTGAGAGGCGGTAGATTTAAAATTGAGATGAGGAGGAACTACTTCTCGCAGAGGGTGGTGAATTTGTGGAACTCGCTGCCCCAAAGCGCGGTGGAGTCTGAATCATTGAATGGTTTCAAGAAGGAGATAGATATATTTGGGCGGCACGGTAGCACAGTGGTTAGCACTGCTGCTTCACAGCTCCAGGGTCCTGGGTTCGATTCCCGGCTCGGGTCACTGTCTGTGTGGAGTTTGCACATTCTCCTCGTGTCTGCGTGGGTTTCCTCCGGGTGCTCCGGTTTCCTCCCACAGTCCAAAGATGTGCGGGTTAGGTTGATTGGCCATGTTAAATTGCCCCTTAGTATCCTGGGCTGCGTAGGTTAGAGGGATTAGCGGGTAAATACGTGGGGGTAGGGCCTGGGTGGGATTGTGGTCGGTGCAGACTCGATGGGCCGAATGGCCTCCTTCTGCACTGTAGGGTTTCTATGGTTTCTATGGTTTATTTCTAATTTATAAAAAAAAGGGATATGGGAACAGGTGGGGAGGTGGATTTGAGACCAGGGAGAGATCAGCCATGATCTGATTGAATGGCGGAGCAGGCTCAAAGGGCTGAATTTGCGACCTCTGCTCCCAATTCCTTTAGAATCATAGAATCATAGAAACCCTACAGTGCAGAAAGAGGCCATTCGGCCCATCGAGTCTGCACCGACCACAATCCCACCCAGGCCCTACCCCCACATATTTTACCCGCTAATCCCTCTAACCTACACATCTCGGGACTCTAAGGGGCAATTTTTAACCTGGTCAATCAACCTAACCCGCACATCTTTGGACTGTGGGAGGAAACCGGAGCACCCGGAGGAAACCCACACAGACACGAGGAGAATGTGCCAACTCCACACAGACAGTGACCCGAGTCGGGAATCGAACCCGGGACCCTGGAGCTGTGAAGCAGCAGTGCTAACCACTGTGCTACCGTGCTGCCCCGAAAATTGAATTCAAATTCTACCATGGCGGGATTCGAACCCAGGTCTCCAGAACATTAGCTGAGGCTTTTAGATTAATTGTGTAGCGATAATACCACTAGGCCATTGCCTCCCCACTTTATTCCTATGACAGTCTTGCTGCAGTGAGCATGAGTCCAGCTGGGCACTAAAGCATTGGGATAGAGGGAATTTTACTCTGCATCAATATTGTACTTGACCCAGGAGCACTTTACCCAAAATACAGAACCTTCCATTCCTTAGTTCAAGTGTTTTGTTTTCAGAAAATGTAATTCTGCAATGTGTTAACGCTTTCCTCAAGAGTTTGGGCAGCACTAAACCCAATTCTTTGTGTGCGCGGCAAAACTGGTCAAGACCAGCAACTAAACTCAAAGGCAAATGTTAAATTGGTCCAGCAGGAGTGTTAGTTTTAAGGATGCTTCACAACTAACCTGCTACAGACAATAAAACAAGTGGAGATATTTTCAATCCACCTTCTGATTCTCTGTGGAATATAGAATTTACCTCCTAAATCCATCTGCTGCTGTCCAAGCTAATGTGTTTTGTTTTTAAACCTATAGACCAAAGACCTGCCAGAAAATGCAAGTGACCCTGATTCCGAGGGCAGTGAAGATGAATTCGAGGTGAGTGCCCTGAAAGGGATAAGTGCTGTTCTTTCTGCCCGGCTTCTGCTATCCCCTGTAGGCTTTTTTCATTTATTTACAGGACATTGCTGACTATGCCAGCATTTTTTTGCCCATCCTTAATTGCCCTCGAGAAGGTGGGGGTGAGGTGCCGCCTTGAACTGCTGCAGTCCATGTGGTGTAGGTACACCCACAGTGCTGTTAGGGAGAGAATTCCAGGATTGTATCCAAGTGACAGTGAAGGAAGGGCGATTATATTTCCAAGTCAGGATGGTGAGTGGCTTGGAGGGGAACTTGCAGGTGATGGTGTTCCCATGTATCTGCTGCCCTTGTCCTTCGAGATGGTAGTGGTTGTGGGTCTGGAAGGTGCTGTCTTAGCCTAAGAGTTGCACACTGATGCCCACGGCTGCCACTGTTTGCTGGTGGAGGGAGTAAACGCTTGTGGGTGGGGTTGCCAGTCAGATGGACTACTTTTTCCTGGATGGTGTTGAGCTTCTTGAGTGTTGTTGGAGCTGCACCCATCCAGGCAAGTGGGGAGTATTCCATCACACTCCTGACTTGTGCCTTGTAGACAGGCTTTGAGGGGGGAGTCAGGTGAGTGACTCGCTGCAGGATTCCCAGTCTCTGACCTGCTCTTGTAGCCACAGTATTTATATGGCTAGTCCAGTTCCATTCCTGACTGTGTGTAACATTGGAGGTCTGATATTGCTGCTTTTACCTAATCACTTCATGTATGTTTCGGAACTGTTTAATGCATTTTCTACCATCAACTTTTTTGTCCCTTTTGTTCCCCCACTGTGCCCTAGCAGGCTGCACCCACCCTCACTCCCAGAATGGGTATCATTGAAGTGCAGTTCTTCCAACTCTTTCTGGTAGCTGACTTGTGCTGCTCCATACTAGGCTCCTAGACCCTCGCCTTGTGTAGGGGCTCACAGCTCAGCCTGGTCCTTTCCTCAACCCACACTTTGCAGCGGTGATTCCCAGAGAGCAGCAAACCCTTGCTGTTTTTTCCCATTTCACCCCCACCCCTGTGCATTAAAACAGACTCAAGTATAAGTTAATGGCTGGGAGGGTGTGGTGTTTTGAACTGGTCTGTGTTTAGTTCTACAAACAGCATGTGCTGATATTGTTAATTGTGAAGCCCGTGTTCCCAGTTCGAGTATTTGGACAACGGCTACATTTCAACATTTATCTCCAGAATGACGGACTCGGCTCTGTGCCTCCCGATTTCCCTGCGTGGTGAATTCCCTCGTGATCGGTTGGGGCCCATTCCTCACCTGCTCCCGCCCAAAGGAATTCTGGCCCTTTGAACCAATGGGCTATTTTAATGGGGCTCTCTTGCTAGTATGGGAACTGGATTCACTCTGCTCCCTCGTGTCATTTCCTTCTCCCCCCCATGTAACAGCGAATAAGGCACAGGAAATGCAAGTAACTCTCATTCCTGTAGCAGGCTGTTAATGAAGGCTCGGAGGCAGGTCCAGCAAATCTGCCAAAAACCCAATGATGAATAAGTGGGACGTGCATTGTGATTTGAGACTGAGAAGATTCGAGTTGTGTTCTATTGTGGTCGCATTCGTACGCAGAATTTAGAAAATAGAAAAACTACAGCGCAAACAGGCCCTTCGGCCCACAAGTTGTGCCGAACACATCCCTACCTTCTAGACCTACCTATAGCCCTCCATCCTATTAAGTCCCATGTACTCATCCAGGAGTCTCTTAAAAGACCCTATTGAGTTCGCCTCCACCACCACTGACGGCAGCCGATTCCACTCGCCCACCACCCTCTGTGTGAAAAACTTACCCCTAACATCTCCCCTGTACCTACCCCCCAGCACCTTAAACCTGTGTCCTCTCGTAGCAAACATTTCCACCCTGGGAAAAAGCCTCTGAGAGTCCACCCGATCTATGCCTCTCAACATCTTATACACCTCTATTAGGTCTCCTCTCATCCTTCGTCTCTCCAAGGAATTTGCAGCACAAGATCAGGCCGTTTGAGCCTTCATCCTCCACGCAAGCCCCTTCCCAACCCCGCACTTACCCTGTCAGCAGATCCTTCCATTCCTTTCTCCCTCGTGCTTATCTAGTTTCACCCAAAATACATCTACGTTGTGGAATTTGCAGCACAAGATCAGGCCGTTTGAGCCTTCATCCTCCACGCAAGCCCCTTCCCAACCCCGTACTTACCCTGTCAGCAGATCCTTCCATTCCTTTCTCCCTCGTGCTTATCTAGTTTCACCCAAAATACATCTACGTTGTTCACTTCACATTCCACTCTACCTAGGATGCAATTTTCAATGCTTTTGGTAGAGTATTGTCATGTGCTCTGAGTGTGTAGGGTACTGGGCTTGTGCCTCGTGTCTCTCTCTCTCTCAGGTAGAATCAGTACACCTGTAATTAAACTAACCATGCAATCTTTGGAGGGCCACTGAGGCGCGGCATATTGGTTAACACTGCTGCCTCACAGCTCCAGGTTCGATTCCCGGCTTGGGTCACTGTCTGTGGAGTCTGCATGTTCTCCCCGTGTCTACGTGGGTTTCCTCCGGGTGCTCTGGTTTCCTTCCACAGTCCGAAAGACATGTTGGTGGGGTGCATTGGCCGTGCTAAATTCTCCCTCAGTGTACCCGAACAGGTGCCGGAGTGTGGCGACTAGGGGATTTTCACAGTAACTTCATTGCAGTGTTAATGTAAGCCTACTTGTGATAAATAAATAAACTTTAAAAGTAAATAAAACTTTTGGTATCAGCGAGGCAGTGATAGCCGAGTGATATTATCACCTAGACTATTAATCCAGAAACTCAGCTAATGTTCTGGGGACCCGGGTTCGAATCCCGCCACAGCAGATCGTGGAATTTGAACTCAATTTTAAAAATATATATATATCTGGAATTAAGAATCTACTGATGACCATTGTCAATTGTCAAAAAAAACCATCTGATTCACCAATGTCCTTTAGGGAAGGAAATCTGCCGTCCTTACCCGGTCTGGCCTACATGTGACTCCAGAGCCACAGCAATGTGGTTGACTCTCAACTGCCCTCCAAGGGCAACTAGGAATGGGCAATAAATGTTGGCCAGCCAGTGACGCCCATGTCCCACGAATGAATAAAAAAGAATTGTCCCCCATCCCCCCCCAGTTGAGAGTGGGGGAAATAATTCTTGGGTTGTTTGAAATGGCTTTGATGAAGGAATTATGGTGAGATCTGATTATATATTTTTTCTGTCCCTGATCCCAGCCCAAGAAGAAAGGAGTTGAAGGTTTAATAGAAATCGAGAACCCCAACCGAATAGTACAAAAAAACAAGAAAATAACTGCTTTGGATCTCAACCCCCCTAACCGTGAGCTCAGCAGGCGAGAAAGGTAAGACAAAGATTCAGTCTGATGTCAAGTTTGAAACACGGGATATTTAATGATTTCCCTCTGAGCCAATGGACAATCTAATCTATTCACCATGAGCAGCTCCATCGTGTGGAACATGTCCACCACGAACTCTGCACTGCCATCACCTACTCCGTCCTTCTGCCAGTCCACTATCTTGGGATGAACCAGTTTTCCGCCTTGTTGTTCTGTTGGATCCCTTGCTGCGTTTGCCTCTGTTCAGAAAGCAGTGACCATCTCCACCCTCCACTGTAGCCTGGCTGACACTGAAGCACCTCTTTGCAGCACTTTGAGTGTATCGGAGGCACAGTGGTTAGCACTGTTGCCTCACAGAGCTTAAAAACAGCAAGATTATGTCGCAGCTGTATAAAGTGCTGGTGAGGCCACACCTGGAGTACTGTGTACAGTTTTGGTCTCCTTACTTGAGAAAGGATACACTGGAGCGGGCGCAGAGGAGATTCACTAAGTTGATTCCGGAGTTGAGAGGGTTGACTTATGAGGAGAGACTGAGTAGACTGGGGCTATACTCATTGGAATTCAGAAGAATGAGGGGAGATCTTATAGAAACATATAAGATTATGAAGGGAATGGATAAGATAGAAACAGGGGAGTTGTTTCCACTGGCGGGTGAAACTAGAACTAGGGGGCCTCAAAATAAGGGGAAGCAGATTTAGGAGTGAGTTGAGGAGGAACTTCTTCACCCAAAGGGTTGTGAATCTGTGGAATTCCCTGCCCAGCGAAGCAGTTGAGGCTCCCTCATTGAATGTTTTTTAGGCAAGGATAGATACATTTTTGAACAGTAAAGGAATTGAGGATTATGGTGAGCGGGCGGGTAAGTGGAGCTGAGTGCACGAAAAGATCAGCCATGATCTTATTGAATGGCGGAACAGGCTCGAGGGGCCAGATGGCCTACTCCTGCTCCTAGTTCTTATGTTCTTACGGCACCAGGGACCCGGGTTCGATCCCTGGCTTGGGTCGCTGTCTGTGCAGAGTTTGCACGTTCTCCCCGTGTCTGTGGGAGGAAACCCACACAGTCAGAAAGACGTGCCGGTTAGGTGCATTGACCATGTCAAATTCTCCAGTGTACCGAACAGGCGCCGGAGTGTGTCGACTAGGGGATTTTCACAGTAACTTCATTGCAGTGTTAATGTAAGCCTACTTGTGATTCATAAATAAACTTTAAAGTGACGATGCTGTCCCTCCTGGCCAACCTCCTAGTTTCTACTTTCCCTCCACTTCAACTCATCCACATCAGCCCATATCCCATCGCTTGCCCGGTCTCATTTGCCCATCACCACATTCCTCCCGATTTGTCTCCCATCTCCTATATGTTAAAGCAGATCTCTCTATGTTCTTCTTTTCCCCTTCAAATAGATTGGGAGAGCCCCTTCTCCAGAGAGAAATGACAAAAGTACATTTCCCCTTCAGGCTTACTGTTGTATTTCTCCAGTGTTTGTTTAATTTGATTTATTATTATCATGTATTGGGATACAGTGAAAAGCATTGTTTCTTGCGTGCTATACCGACAAAGCATACCGTTCATAGAGAAAGAAGGGGTGCAGGATGTAGTGTTACAGTCACAGTTAGGCTGTAGAGAAAGATCAACTTCATGCGAGGTATGTCCATTCAAAAGTCTGATGGCAGCAGGGAAGAAGGTGTTCTTGAATCGGTTGGTACGTGACCTCAGACTTTTGTAACTTTTTCCCGATTGAAGAAGGTAGAAGAGAGAATGTCCGGGGTGCGTGGGGTCCTTGATTATGCTGGCTGCTTTCCCGAGGCAGCGGGAAGTGTAGACAGAGTCAATGGATGGGAGGCTGGTTTGTGTGATGGATTGGGCTTCGTTCACAACCCTTTGTAGTTCCTTGCGGTCTTGGGCAGAGCAGGAGCTATACCAAGCTGTGATACAACCAGCAAGAATGCTTTCCATGATGCATCTGTAAAAGTTGGTGAGAGTCTAGAGGGCATGCCAAATTTCCTTAGTCTTCTGAGAAAGTAGAGGCGTTGGTGGGCTTTATTAACTATAGCATTGGCATGGAGGGACCAGGGCAGGTTGTAGGTGATCTGGACACCTTGAAACCTGAAGCTCTTGACCATTTCTACTTCATCCCCGTTGATGTAGACAGGGGCATGTTCTCCTTTATGCTTCCTGAAGTTGACGACAATCTCCTTTGTTTTACTGACATTGAGGGGGAGATTATTGTTGTCACAGCAGATTCCCTATCTCTTTTCTGTACTCTGTCTCATCGTTGTTTGAGATCTGACCCACAACGGTGATGTCATCAGCAAACTCCTCAAACCAGTTCCTTACGATCCAGCAGTAAAAGTGTAACTTGAGCTGCAGAGTTAAAACATAATGGATTATGTTTAATTTGTTCCTTTCCCTTCCTTACCCCGCCTCTACCTAATCCTATCCCAGGGAAGAAGTAGAGAAACAGCAAGCACGGGAGAGGTATATGAAACTCCACCTCGAAGGGAAGACTGAACAGGCGCGTGCTGACTTGGCACGACTCGCCATCATCCGGAAACAGAGGGAAGACGCGGCCAAGAAGAGAGAGGTTGAGAAGAAAGGTCAGTGACGGAATTGACTAAACACTGGAAGCCTTTGCCTGTTCAGTGCTGGACTGGGGGATGGAGAGGGGGTGGTGGGGGGGACATGTGTAGAATTTGTACCTTGATGTGTACACCTGAATTAGCACACAAGTAACATGGGGGAGTGCTGCAAGTCCTCCCCTCCCGTCTGTAAGTACCCTAGGCGAAGGAGTTTCAATCTAAGATTGGTCCTGGTGAGTCCTTCCCTCCTATAAGGAGTAGTGGCCTCTTGCAGGTTCTTTGCCAAAGCGAATGAGATTCAGGAAGTCTAGACTGGGTTGGCAGTTGGACTTGAAGCTCCTCGTTCATGCCAGCTTTGTTAGTGTTCTGTAGACTTAGGGCAGCATTGCCGCTGATGCTGACTTCACCACTTTGAGTGCAAAATGTGCAGCACTGCCATTGTACCTTCCCTCTGTCCAAATCTGAGTGGTCTGAAGAGTTGTGTAATACTGGGGTGAAGTACGGATGGTGCGGTTCTGTCACAGCAATGTGGGCTGATAGATTAAAATGATCACAGGAACTGTCTTCCCTATTTAGTTTCCGGGGGTGGAAGGGGGGGGGGAGAGTGAAATATATCGATTCCAATGCCTTAGAAGCCCAGAATCAACACAGATCTCAGCTGACATGAAATTGGCAGGGGCTGTAATCCAGTGAGATGGCTGTACTACCCATTTAAAACCACTGCTGACAGTAGGTCAAAACAAGGGGGTATGATGAAGATGTCAGAATTGGGAGGGCCATGTTCATTCTAAAGGCCACACAATGAGGCAGCCACTGGGAGCCAGTGTAGACCAGGGCTTCCAGGGGATGGTAGAAGAACGGGATTATGGAAAGGTGTCATGGCTTTATGCCATCAAGTCCCGATGCATAATCTCCCACCTGCCCCCCACCTTCTCTCTCTCTCTCTCTCTCTTTCCCTCCCTCCCTCTCCCCCCCCCCCCATAACTGTGCATAGTTTTCCTCCACCTTCCACTCAGCCTTGACACGGTAGGGAGAGATAGAGTTTTGAGGGTGGGGGGGTGCTGTGTGCGTGCGTGCCTGTAGGAAAGCTGCTGCATGTAGGTTGCAGTCCTGAGACATGAGGGATGTGGGGAGAGAAAGACTTTAAGGGATGGCATGTATTAGAGAATTTGAAAATTAGAACATAGGACATTACAGCGCAGTACAGGCCCTCGATGTTGCGCCGACCAGTGAAACCAATCTAAAGTCCATCCAATCTACACTATTCCAATATCATCCATATGTTTATCCAATAACCATTTGAATGCTCTTAATGTTGACGAGTCCACTACTGCTGCAGGCAGGGCATTCCACGCCCTTAACAAAGAACAATACAGCACAGGAACAGGCCCTTCGGCCCTCCAAGCCCGTGCGCTCCCTGGTCCAAACTCGACCATTCTTTTGTATCCCTCCATTCCCACTCCGTTCATGTGGCTATCTAGATAAGTCTTAAACGTTCCCAGTGTGTCCGCCTCCACCACCTTGCCTGACAGCGCATTCCAGGCCCCCACCACCCTCTGTGTAAAATATGTCCTTCTGATATCTGTGTTAAACCTCCCCCCCCTTCACCTTGAACCTATGACCCCTCGTGAATGTCACCACCGACCTGGGGAAAAGCTTCCCACCGTTCACCCTATCTATGCCTTTCATAATTTTATACACCTCTATTAAGTCTTCCCTCATCCTCCGTCTTTCCAGGGAGAACAACCCAGTTTACCCAATCTCTCCTCATAACTAAGCCCCTCCATACCAGGCAACATCCTGGTAAACCTCCTCTGTACTCTCTCCAAAGCCTCCACGTCCTTCTGGTAGTGTGGCGACCAGAACTGGACGCAGTATTCCAAATGCGGCCGAACCAACGTTCTATACATCTGCAACATCAGACCCCAACTTTTATACTTTATGCCCCGTCCTATAAAGGCAAGCATGCCATATGCCGCCTTCACCACCTTCTCCACCTGTGACGTCACCTTCAAGGATCTGTGGACTTGCACACCCAGGTCCCTCTGTGTATCTACACCCTTTATGGTTCTGCCATTTATCGTATAGCTCCTCCCTACATTATTTCTACCAAAATGCATCACTTCGCATTTATCAGGATTGAACTCCATCTGCCATTTCTTTGCCCAAATTTCCAGCCTATCTATATCCTTCTGCAGCCTCTGACAATGCTCCTCACTATCTGCAAGTCCTGCCAATTTTGTGTCGTCCGCAAACTTACTGATCACCCCAGTTACACCACCTTCCAGATCGTTTATATAAATCACAAACAGCAGAGGTCCCAATACAGAGCCCTGCGGAACACCACTAGTCACAGGCATCCAGCCGGAAAAAGACCCTTCCACGACCACCCTCTGTCTTCTGTGACCAAGCCAGTTCTCCACCCATCTAGCCCTTACTACTCTCTGAGTAAAGAACCTACCTCTAACATCTGTCCTATATCTCTCACCCCTCAGTTAGAATGGTATCGGTGCGGGTAAGGTGTGTACATGCTTGGTATGCAAAAGGAATAACTTTTAAAAAATCTTTTTACTCCATTTCTTTCTCTCCTCTTGTCCCCCGACCTCACCCTCCCACCTTTTTTTCTTTTTCAGGAAAAGAAGCGAAAGCCTAGTGCTGAGTCAGCCCGACAGATTCACCTGGTAACTTGGAAGGGACAGGCTGGGACAGTCAGACTATCTGCTCCCACACAGCTCATCTCCTCTGCCCATCGCAAACACACAAAAAAAAACCCACCAAGACCCCCCCCAACAAAAAAAAAAAACAAAAACTCACCCATCAACACCACACGCCGCAACTGGGTCCGGCCAGAGGGGGAAAACTGCGTTGTTTGTTTGAATTTTCACTCTTCCGGTAGCCATGAATAAACGGGCGTTTTTTTAAATCCAGCCGCGTGCTTTTAGCAGCACCACTGGCATTCTGTAAAATGAAGACTGAAAGACTTGCAAGTTGTTTAACAGGAAGTGCCATGATTCTCTCTTAGCACTTGTGGGGGGGGTTCAAATAAGTAGCGAGACTTTGGGTATCCCCTCCATTGCCCAGCTTTGGGTATCCCCTCCATTGACCAGCTTACAGGTCTGTTCAAAGCTCCACCGCCCTTCCATCTCACTGGCTTTCATAAATTTATTAATAGTGGCATGAGGGTGACCCGGATTATATTTTGGGGGAGGTGGAAATTGCTCCCACAGGAAAGTATCTGCCCTTGTTGTATATCTGTGCTGATTTGTAATCAGTCTTGCCAACAAAGGTTCAGCGAGCACATTGTTTTGGGGAGTGGTGGGGATGGGAATGAAACGGTTGGCTTCTATTTAACTTCCTAACATTTTCTGGTTAGGTAAGTGGGCTGCAGGACTGTTTCAAGGGTGTGGTTTTGTGTTTTTTTTTAGATTTTACAGGGGCTGTCGGTTTATTGACTGCATTCTCTCATCGCTTTCAATTCGAACTTTTTTTTTTTCTGTTTTCATCTTTTCATTTAACGAGTCTGGCTGTTCTCTCCTTTTTTTCCCTTCACTTTTCGGTGCGGGACTGTTGGCGCGCCAGTGCGCTTGCAAGCTTCACTGGTTGCTGGTGATGTGAGCTAATTAAAATAAGGAACCGCCTCTGTCGTGGGAAAGGTCGGAGGCTGTTGTTATGCTGGCGTTGTAAACGGAAAGTTACTTTTAAAAAATGTTTTCCCATGTTGGGCAGGTTGCGAACTACATCCAATTTCTACTCTTAATGCCGGTCCCTCCCGTTTATTATTTTTTTTGTGCATGTTTACTTTGAGCACAGCTTTGTGGAAAAGTTGGGTGGTTAATTTCTCTTCGACTCTCCATGGAAGAGATCAGAAGTGCTGGAAAACTGAGATATAAATGGCTCTCCAGTCTAAACTTCCCAGACTCCATTCCTGCCCTGTGATTAAGTTGGTCGCTATCTGCCCTTGGTTGCTGGTGTTTGGTAGCTAAACTTGGGAGCTTCCCCCCCCCCGTGTCCAGGACTCCTATTGGACCACTCCCTAGTGGCTGCTGCTGGGAAGTGCGTACATGCATGCAGTGGTTGGGTGAAATTGTTGGTCTATAGTGCCCCTGGAGGTCAAATAACCCCGTAACGGTTGTCGCCATGGCCTGCAGGAGGACAACAGGATCCTCGCGAGGTACCCCTGATGTGTGCAGAAGCCTCAGCTAGGGTGACTGGGGTTTGAGAGACGGGTGCAGGGCTTGTCTGGAAGAAGTAGGACTCTTAATTGTCCCAGTCCTTGCCAGTGGGCAGATGTTGAGGTTTTATCCTTTCTCCTTGACTGAGTCAACCTTTACATTTCGAGCATCTTTGCTTTTTCACTTTTGACGTTAACTTTTAAGAGTCGCATGAATAAAAATTCTCCAGAACTTCTCTCTGCATGAAATGCCCAGGCATTGATGTCTGTTTTAGAATGAACCTCCCTCTTAGGTCACTGCTTAAAAGGAAAAGTAGCCCGTGCGAAATTCAGCCCATCTCAGCTGAGCTCAAGGCAACCTCTTGTCCCCCAGTTCACTGGCCTCAATGGGGCCCTGGTCCTCTTAGACCAATGAAGGTACCACCAATCCGGCTCTCTGCAGCAAGTAGGCCGGGAGCACTCGGTGATGAGACAGCAACGCTCGTATGGCAGCCTGGGGATGCAAGTTTGTCATCCTCTTTACCTGTGGCACTTTGGGCAGCCCTGCTGTACCACGTACCTTTCAGACCCCCATTTACACGTCACCCCAACTGGGCTTCCGCTATTTCCTTTAGGCTCATGAGCACGGGGTTGCAGTGAAGAGAGAATCTTCCATGCTGCCACACCTCGACTGAAAATCCCCGTGAGACTAGTTCTCAGTTCTGCAGAGTTTTTATTCCGTGGCCTTGGCCTGCAGTGATTTTCCCCATTACCAGAACGTTGTGTGTGTGTCTGTAGGTCGATCAATATTTTGCCCTGCTGCTGCAGTCGCAGGAGTGCTCCTTAAGCAAGATGTTGATTGGAAATTATCCTTGACTAAAACTCGCCAGGTGACAATCCACCAGTGTGCAACCAGCCTCCCGAATACTTTATTCAGGGTGTGGCACGCATCCTCTGATACCTCGCCTTCCGTTTTTACCGACAGTGCTTCTCAGATCATTTTGCCAACTCATTCACAATTACAGGAGGCTGAGGTGGACTTGCATCCAGGCCACGCTGTAATTAGTGATTGAGGCAGCACTGTAGCTGGTGGTTTCTCAAGCGCACTGTTTAACCTGGGGCTCTGGACTATCCTTAAATGCACGGGGAAATATTCCCTATGGAGCAGGAACGATCAAAAGCATTCTACTGGATCAATGTTTGAGGTTTCGACGGAATAAAGCTGGTGAGCTGAGTGATGCCAACATTTTAATTTCTCATCAGTGTAACCAGCCGTACTCCAATCTGAGTGTCTGGCTTCGACCTGCTTGCATCCCTTGAGGCTTTGCCAGACCGACCTGGTTACAAAGGCTGAGAGTTGGAAGCTGGATTGCGGCCACCTTGAGCTCTTCTGTTGGGGCGGCAAGCAGGTGTGATTCAAGCTGGCATCTTCATCCCTTTCTGCTATTTTCTCTCTCTCTCTCCCTCCAAGAGCCCACCTTGTGAGCCAGTTCCTCTCTGCAACTCTGACACCCAATCCTCCATCCACCCTCCCTGTTCAGTTCCTGGGAGCTGTCACCTGTCTGGGAGATTCTTCTCCCTCCCCCCACCCCAGAGCAGCCTGGGGCTGGAGTGAAATGAACTGTCAAGGGCTCGAGCCTGCACTGTGGGCTTTGTTTGATATCCAGGCTGAAACCCCTCAGCAATCCAGTGTTGCGACATAATCACAGGGTTAAAGAATGCTTTTTTTTAATTTAAATTGAAATAAAACCTCTGGAAGAAATTGCCTTTCTGTTTGCCTTTTATTTTAAATGAAACACCCTGTGTAATTCGTGGATCGGCCCTTGTCCCCGCAAGTCTTGCCAGCTCAGATTCTCTCTCCGGTGCTATCCCATTCTCCGCTGTCTCCAAATTCTGCTGCTCTTTTTCTGACTCTCAACAACTCCCCACTCGCCATTTGTCCCCCCTGCTCACCGACTAAGGGGATGTTTCTACTTGTGGGGAGAGATTAGAACCAAGGGGGTACAGTTTAAGGATAAGAGGCCGGCTGTTTTAAGCCAGTGGTTCCCAAACTTTTTTCACTGGGCCGCACTTTCGGAATAAAAATTTGCTGGCGCCACACCAAATTTTTTATTGATAAGAAATACATTCAAAAACAACTAGCAGTGCTTGATTCATAACATAGAACACAACTGCTTTATAATATGATCATGGGACATCCAGAAAGTGTAAAACAATGCTTGTTTAAACCATGTTTAAATGTTTCTTCGGCCTTGAATCTTCCTGCCACACTTGCCATCCTCTCTCGCTGCACCAGTGTGGCGCACCGCGCCCTTTGGGAACCACTGGTTTAAGATCTGAGGTGAGGATTTTCTTTCTCTCAAGTTGTTATCCTGCGGAATGGGCCGAAGCATTGAATTTATCCAGTCAGTTAGATTTTTAATGGATGAGACAGTTGAGGGTTATGGGGGCATAGGGCAAAGTGGAGTTGAGACCCCGCACTCTGAGATTAGCCATGATCTCATTGAATGACCTAATTCCGCAAGTCCTATCTTCCTGTGACTTTGATTTTAAAATCCTCATCTTTTGTGTTCAATCTTCCCGTGGTCTGTCCTTCCCTCTCATGTCCGCTGTGGCTACAACCCCCTTAAGGAAATAGAACTAACCCTAAATATATTTAAGAAATTGATTTATTTGGCTGTCACAGTGGTTGGCTCTGCTGCCTCAGTGTCAGGGGCCCAGGTTCGATTCCAGCCTCGGGACACTGTGTGGAGTTTACATGTTATCCTCGTGTCTGCACGCGTTTCCTCCCACACTCCAAAAGTGGATTGGCCATGTTAAATTGCCCCTTGGTGTCGGGGGGCTTAGCAGGATAAATATGTGGGGTTATGGGATTAGGGCCTGGGTGGGGTTGTTGTCAGTGCAGACTCAGTGGGCCAAATGGCCTTCTGCAGTGTAGGGATTTTATGATAGATTTGAGAGGTGTCAAAGAGGATGGGGAAATGGAGGGAGTGTAGTGTTGAAATGGAGGGTTAACCTTGATATTGAATGGTAGAGCAGGTTCAAAGGGCCTATCCTTGCTCCTATTTGCCATGACACTCCAAGATATCTTCACTCTTCCAACTCCTGCCTCCTGTGCATCCTGTCTTTGTTGTTCCACCATTGGTCTCTGTGACTTTAGTGGCATAGACCCTAAGTTCTCCTCCCTCAAACGTCTCCGTGTCTCCAACTCTTTAAAACCTGCCTCTGACCAAGATTTTTATTTTGTTTGCCTTTATCCGTTAGTCTCAATGTCAAGTATTATCAGATAACACCGCTGGGATGTTATGTTAAAGATGCCACAAGCTTGTGTAGTATCGGAGATTTGTGTTCCAATGCAAGAACCATGCTTTGTGTTGCAACGTTCTGGAGTTTAACAGCTCTCGTCAGGCATGCCTTGCTGAAAGCTTGCCTACTCTTAAGTTAATGGCTCAGAAGGAAAGACACAACCCAACTGGTGTGGCCCAGAAGATGCAGTTGTTAAGTTTGTTCAAGCCAAGTTAACTCATCACAACCCTGACGGACATGGTGGGATATTCTAGTTAAGCACAGCCAGAGTTCTAGCCCCTGATTGCGATCCAATGATGCCTTTAACGTTCCCATGCAGCCATCGAGGGCAAGTGTGGGTGTGAGATCAACTGAATAGGCCAAGGTACGTTGTATAGGTTCTGACACCAGAGAGAATTCAACTTGTTGGGTTTATTAATATTGGCGGGAAACTAGCCAAGTTGCAAGTCCGAACACTTACTGAATGCGATCTGCCAATGATTCAGCGGAACTCTTAGCACAGTATTATTGAAAGTGCATTTGTACACCCCTAGGTGGATGATGGCAAGTGACATGCTCTGAACCTATTAAGTCTGACGTTGTGTGATCTTTGCGTAATATAATGCAGCAGGTGGCAATGTTCTCTGTGTGACATGGTGGCACAGTGGTGAGCACTGCTGCCTCTCAGCGCCAGGGACCCGGGTTCAATTCCGGCCTCGGGCCACTGTCTGTGTGGAGTTTGTACATTCTCCCCATGTCTGCGTGGGTTTCCTCCGGGTGCTCCGGTTTCCTCCCACAGTCCAAAGATTGTGCGGGTTAGGTTGATTGGCCGTGCTAAATTGTCCCTTAGCGTCAGGGGGATTAGCAGGGTAAATATGTGGCGTTACGGGGATAGGGCCTGGGTGGGATTGTGGTCGGTGCAGACTCGATGGGCCAAATGGCCTCCTTCTGCACTGTAGGGATTCTATGATTCTGTTGAATGTTGCACAAAATACACTCAGTGAAATGTTTATGTAGAAGATAAGACCATTGTTCGTAGTTCTAAATGTCATACATTAACCGAGTACTGACAGCTGGGACGTAGACATGTTTTTTTTAAAAAAGGGGGTAATTGTTAGAGAAGCCCTTTGATGCTTCCTGAATTGCAAAGCTTGACACCACTTTGGCATCTCACCCCCCCCCCCCCCCCCACCCCACCCTTCCCACCAGACCCCAAACAATATCTTCTACATAAACATTTCACTGAGTGTATTTTGTGCAACATTCAACAGAATCATAGAATCCCTACAGCGCAAAAGGAGGCCATTTGGCCCATTGAGTCTGCACCGAAACTGAATACATTCTCATAAATATATACTGTATAAATGTAATACCGGTTTCTGGTGTGACCTTCTGAGGGAGTGCTACAGTGCCAGAGGTGTCATCTTTCAAACGTGACGTCAAACCAAGTCTGACTTGACTAGTAAATACATAAAAGATCCCGCAGCTCCATGGCAGTGTCCCCAGCTAAATATATCCCTCAAACAATATCTTTAAATCATAGAATCCTGACTTTGCAAAAGGAGGCCATTCGGCCCATCAAGTCTGCACCGACCACAATCCCACCCAGGCCCTATTCCTGTAACCCCACATATTTACCCTGCTAATCCCCCTGATACTAGGGTCAATTTAGCATAGCCAATCGACCTAACCTGCATAGCTTTGGACTGTGGGAGGAAACCGGAGCACCCGGCAGAAACCCACGCAGACACGGGGAGAATTTGCCAACTCTACATAGACAGTGACCCAAGCCGGGAATCGAACCCGGGTCCCTGGCGCTGTGAGGCAGAAGTGCTAACCACGATGCCACTGTGCTGTCCTGCAAACATTATCTGGTCATGAGGGTGGTATGGTGGCACAGTGGTTAGCACTGCTGCCTCACAGTGCCAGAGACCCTGGTTCGATTCCCGACTCGGGTCACTGTGTGGAGTTTGCACAGTGCATTCTCCCTGTGTCTGTGTGGGTTTCCTCCGAGTGCTCCGGTTTCCTCCCACACTCCAAAGATGTGCGGGTTAAGTGCATTGACCAGGCTAAATTGCTCCTTAGTGTCCCGGGATGCGTAGGTTAGAGGGATTAGTGGGGTAAATATGTGGGGTTACAGGGATAGGGCCTGGGTGGGATTGTTGTCAGTGCAGACTCGATGGGCCAAATGGCCTCCTGCACTGTATGAATAATCGCATTGCTGTTTATGGGAACTTGCTGTGTGTAAATTGGCTGCCACATTTCTTACATTACAATGGTGACTATTATTGACTGTAAAGTGTTTTGGGGGAGAGGGCGGGTGTTAGAACATAGAACATAGCCACAGCACAAACAGGCCCTTCGGCCCACAAGTTGCGCCGATCACATCCCCACCTCTAGGCCTATCTATAGCCCTCAATCCCATTAAATCCCATGTACTCATCCAGAAGTCTCTTAAAAGACCCCAACGAGTGTGCCTCCACCACCACCGACGTCAGCCGATTCCACTCACCCACCACCCTCTGAGTGAAAAACTTACCCCTGACATCTCCTCTGTACCTACCCCCCAGCACCTTAAACCTGTGTCCTCTCGTAGCAACCATTTCAGCCCTTGGAAATAGCCTCTGGGAGTCTACCCTATCCAGACCTCTCAACATCTTGTAAACCTCTATCAGGTCACCTCTCATCCTTCGTCTCTCCAGGGAGAAGAGACCAAGCTCCCTCAACCTATCCTCATAAGGCATGCCCCCCAATCCAGGCAACATCCTTGTAAATCTCCTCTGCACCCTTTCAATGGCTTCAACATCTTTCCTGTAATGAGGTGACCAGAACTGCGCGCAGTACTCCAAGTGGGGTCTAACCAGGGTCCTATAAAGCTGCAGCAGTGTGTGTCCGGATGTCACAAAAGATGCTATAGAAATGGCACAGTAAGAAGTCTCTCAACACCAGGTTAAAGTCCAACAGGTTTATTTGGTATCTCAAGTTTTCGGAGCGCCGCTCCTTCATCAGGTGAGATGAAGGAGCAGCGCTCCGAAAGCTCGTGCGACCAAATAAACCTGTCGGACTCTAACCTGGTGTCGTGAGACTTGTTACTGTGCCCACCCCAGTCCAACGCCGGCATCCCCACATCATGACTATAGAACTGACTGTAATCATTGAACTATTTCCCCTGTTATACACCATTCTACTCTGGTACCGACGCAACTTAGCGGTCAAACTGGCTTTGTGACATCTTTCATATCCGCTCCAAATGTTGCTGTGGCCAGGCATTGGAATCTTGAGGAAAATAGTGAGAGAACTACCTGGAAAAAAGAGAGGGAGCAACCAAAAGATCTAAGGGGAGGGGAGGGGGGGGGGGCAGTCAAATGAACCATTCCTGATATTGTCTGATGAAGCTGTAGAATGGGAATTGTGCACTAGAGGGTGCTCCTGGTTTAGAATTGTTCCAAGTGACAGTCACGCT
The DNA here is from genome assembly GCF_964213995.1 of Mustelus asterias. Classification (NCBI taxonomy): domain Eukaryota; kingdom Metazoa; phylum Chordata; class Chondrichthyes; order Carcharhiniformes; family Triakidae; genus Mustelus; species Mustelus asterias. Next base: position 6,142,986 of record NC_135821.1, on the reverse strand, counting down.
GCAATCACAAAACCTTTCCAACCTTGGAAAGGCTGCAGTATACCTTAAAGTGATGGAGCTATGCAAGTTTGGGTGGCACAGTGGGTTAGCACTGCTGCCTTGCAGCACCAGGGACCCGGGTTCAATTCCAGCCTCGGGTCGCTGTCTGTGCGGAGTCTGCACATTCTCCCCTTGTCTGCGTGGGTTTCCTCCGGGTGCTCCGGTTTCCTCCCACAGTCCAAAGATGTGCTGGTTAGGGTGCGTTGGCCGTGCTAAATTGCCCCTTGGGCGTACCCAGAGTGTGGCAACTTGAGAATTTTTACAGCAACTTCATTGCAGTGTTAATGTAAGCCTTACTTGTGACACTGATAAATAAACTTGAATTTTAAACTTGTTTTTTTTTATACACGCTGAAAGCGTTTTATTTTTAGCAGAAGATAGAGAAAAGTAAAGTTTATTAGTCGCAAGTAGGCTTACATTAACACTGCAATGAAGTTACTGTGAAAATCCCCTAGTCGCCACACTCCGGTGCCTGTTCGGGTACACTGAGGGAGAATTTACCATGGCCAATCCACCTAACCCGCACGTCTTTGGACTGTGGGAGGAAACCGGAGCACCCGGAGGAAACCCACGCAGACATGGGGAGAATGTGCAAATTCCACACACACAGTGACTCAAGCCGGGAATCGAACCCGCGTCCCTGTCGCTGTGAGGCGGCAGTGCTAACCACTGTGCCACCGTGCCGCCGCCAGTAAGGACTAAATGGCCGCCTCCTGTGCTATGATGGCGGTGACTCTATGATTAGATTTCATACTGTGGGATACCATAAAGATTGAAGACCAGAGAAAGACAAGTTTGGATTTTTGACTACTTGATGGAAGACAGATTGAAGGAAGCAATGAATTGTATTGACCTCATTGCCGAAATGGAGCTGGAGTCAGTGATAGGAGTCGTCCCAAAGATCAAATGAAACACTTTCCCTCCTGTTGCTAAGTCCCTCGGAGGCCTCATCTCCCCCCCCCCCCCATCTCTGAAGCACAGCAACACATTGAAATCTCAGCATCCCTCCAACTGTACTCCCATTTCCATTGCTCCACCACTGGTGACTGTGCCCATCCAGTCTGCATCAACCACAACCCCTCATATTTACCCCTGCTGATCCCCTTGACACGAGGGTAATTTATCATGGCCAATCAACCTAAGTAAGAAGTCTCACCACACCAGGTTAAAGTCCAACAGGTTTATTTGGTAGCACGAGCCACAAGCTTTCGGAGCGCTGATGAAGGGGCAGCGTTCCGAAAGCTCGTGCTACCAAATAAACCTGTTGGACTTTAACCCGGTGTTGTGAGACTTCTTACTATGCCCACCCCAGTCCAATACCGGCATCTCCACATCAATCAACCTAACCCACACATCTTTGGACTGTGGGAGGAAACCGGAGCACCCGGAGGAAACCCATGCAGACACGGGGATAACGTGCAAACTCCACACACACACACGCGCACACACACACTGACCCAAGGCTGGAATTGAACCCAGGTCCTTGGAGTTGGGAGGCAGCAGTGCTAACCACTGTGCCACCGTGCCGCCCCATGTTACCGGAAGTGTTTTCCGCATGCTGTCCCTGTCTGCAGAAACAGTCCCTACAGCCGCTATTATGAAAAGCTTGTTTTGCCCGAATTGTGTACCCTTTAAGAATGCAGTCAATGTTTAGCTAACCCAGCATGCCTTCCGAGTTTTAAAATGTAGTCAAGTTAGCAGTGTTAGTTAACCCCCTACAGTCTAGCATAAGTCCAGGCAGAAATATCTTAAAATGAAATCTTTGAATAGATGAAGTCTTTGCATAGACTTAAGTGAGTTTTAAGGGGCGTCTGGACAAATACATGAATAGGATGGGAATAGAGGGATATGGTCCCTGGAAGGGTAGGGGGTTTTAGTTGAGTCGGGCAGCATGGTCGGTGCAGGCTCGGAGGGCCGAAGGGCCTGTTCCTGTGCTGTAATTTTCTTTGTTCTTTGAAGCAAGCAGGGCGAAGCAGACACAGGATCTCTCATTAACCAACTATGACCTGAATTCATCCTCTCAAGCTTGAGAGTGTTGCATTGTAAGAGGAGTTCAGAGACAGTGGCTGAGCTGTCATTTGCCTGCGGGGCTATCTGAGTGCCTTTCCCCCCCCTGCCCCCAGCGTACCAGCCGCTTTGCACTCTTGTTGATCTTGTGACAGGAACCCGCTGACATTTGGGAAAATGTTGCGCCCTCGCACTTGAGTGTGTTTGGGAATGGTTTACATTTTGCGAAGAAGGCTAGCGTGAAATTTGGAAACAAACAATTAATTTCAATTACTTCAGAGCCACAGGAAGCAGAGTGTCTCGGCTTTCTCAGCACTATCCCAGTCCCTCGAGCTCTGAGCGATGGTTTCTTGCACTTAAAGCTGCCTTATGGCAGGTTAACAGTGGAACAATATTGGTCATTCCCGCACCCATTCTAACTACGGAATGCCAGGCATTGCTGTGGACACACACATAGAACATTACAACGCAGTACAGGCCCTTCGGCCCTCGATGTTGCGCTGACCAGTGAAACCAATCTAAAGCCCATCTAACCTACACTATTCCAATATCATCCGTATGTTTATCCAATGATTATTTAAATGCCCTTAATGTGGGCAAGTCCACTACTATTGCAGGCAGGGTATTCCACGTCCTTACTACTCTCTGAGTAAAGAACCTACGTCTGACATCTGTCCTATATCTCTCACCCCTCAATTTAAAGCTATTTCCCCTCGTGCTAGCCATCACCATCCGAGGAAAAAGGCTCTCACTGTCCACCCTATCTAATCCTCTGATCATCTTATATGCCTCTATTAAGTCACCTCTTAATGGTCATTTAACTTGATTCCTTCTCTTTCCCTCCCCCCCACCCCCAAACCCTGCACAAAAAATGAAAAAATGTAGACTTTCTTTCCAAATGAGTCCAGGTATTCCTCGGCAGGAGCTGGAATTGTTAGGTGGTCAGTGCTGCTGCCTCACAGCGCATGGGGCCCAAGTTCGATTCCCGGCTTGGGTCACTGTCTGTGCGGAGTCTGCACGTTCTCCCCGTGTCTGCGTGGGTTTCCTCAGGGTGCTCTGGTTTCCTCCCACAGTCCAAAGATGTGCAGGTTAGGTGAATTGGCCATGCTAAATCACTCCTTAGTGTCCAATGATGTGCAGGTTAGGTGGATTGCATGGAGTTACAGGATAGGGTGGGGATGTGGGCCTGTGACGACTTCTAGCTCTGATTTATGTTAAATTCTTGTTTACTAGTTCAGCCCAACACCGTCCCCCCATCCCACCAAACACAGCGCTGGCCTCTGCTGAAATGGGGATCCATTGCTCTTGCTAACTTTCCCAAGTGGCCTTTCTTCCGAGGAAAAAAATTTCATTTCTGTAGCACCATTACGGTGGCACAGTGGTTAGCGCTGCTGCCTCACAGCGCCAGGGACCCGGGTTCAATTCCCGGCTTGGGTCACTGTCTGTGTGGAGTCTGCACATTCTCCCCGTGTCTGCGTGGGTTTCCTCCGGGTGCTCCGGTTTCCTCCCACAGTCTGAAAGACATGCTGGTTAGGGTGCATTGGCCGTGCTAAATTCTCACTCGGTGTTACCCGAACAGGCGCCAGACTAGGGGATTTTCACAGTAACTTCAGTGCAACGTTAATGTAAGCCTACTTGTGACACTAATAAATGAACTTAAAACTGTACAGCAGAAAGCCAAGAGAAGGTAAAAGCAAAATCCTGCAGGTGCTGGAATCTGAAACAAAAAATGCTGGAATATCTCAGCAGGTCTGACAGCATCTGTGGAGAGAGAATAGAGCCCACGTTTCGAGTCTAACTGACCCTTCGTCAGAGGAGGAGACTTGCTGGAGATGTTCAAAATTATCTTCGAATTCCAACATTACAGAAGGAGGCCATTTGGCCCATCGAGTCTTCACCGACCACAATCCCACCCAGGCCCTACCCCCATATCCACCCACTAATCTCTCTAACCTACACATCCCACGACACTAAGGGCAATTTTATTTTAGCATAGCCAATCAACCTAACCCGCACATCTTTGGACTGTGGGAGGAAACCGGAGCACCCGGAGGAAACCCACGCAGACGCGAGGAGAATGAGCAAACTCCACACAGACAGTGATCCAAGCCGGCAATCGAACCCAGGTCCCATGGAGCTGTAAAGCAGCAGTGCTAACCACTGTGCTACCATGCCGCCCGCTACTCCCACTCAATATCAGAACATCTTCCCCAGGACAAACCCCCACCCTATCCCCATAACCCCGTGCATTTCCCATGGCTAATCCACCTAACCTGCACATCTTTGGAGTGTGGGAGGAAACCGGAGCACCCGGAGGAAACCCACGCAGACACGGGGAGAATGTGCAGACTCCACATAGACAGTGACCGAAGGCTGGAATCAAATCTGGGTACCAGACGCAGTGAGGCAGGAGGTTTTTGATAGTGTAAATAAAGAGGAACTGTGTCCAATGGCGGAAGGGTCAGTAACCAGGGGGACACAGATTTAAGATAATTGGCAGCCGGAGCAGAAAATTTAAAGTTTATTCGTGTCACAATTAAACTGATATTAACACTGCAATGAAGTTACTGTGAAAATCCCCTCGTCGCCACACTCCGGCACCTGTTCGGGTACACTGAGGGAGAATTTAGCATAGCCGAAACACCCTAACTAGGATGTCTTCCCAACTGTGGGAGGAAACCGGAGCACCCGGAGGAAACCCACGCAGACACGGGGAGAATGTGCAAACTCCACACAGACAGTGACCCGAGCCGGGAATCAAACCCGGGTCCTTGGCGCTGTGAGGCAGCAGTGCTAACCACTGTGCCACCGCGCCATCCCGCAAAGTGAAAGGCAGAGATTGTGAGCAGTGAATTGTGATCAGGTTTGTGCTGCCTGCAAGGGCAGTGGAAGCAAATTCAAAAGTAACTTTCAAAAATGAGTTGGAAAAGAACCCAAAAAAAAGAAAAAAAATAATCTACAGAGTTAAGGAAAAAGAGCGAGAGGAAAGGGGTTAATAGGGTAGCTCTTTCAAACAGGCAACACGATGGGCCGAATGGCCTGTACTGGGAGAGTTTATGAAAGGATTACCGAACACCCTACTGGAAAAATGCAGACACTCGAGCAGTTATCAGAATCGCTGAGAGGTTGTTTCCTCTCATGGGAGAGTCTGGGACCTGAGGCCACTGTCTCAGAATAAAGGGGCGCCAATTTAAGACTGCGATAGAATCCCTACACTGCAGAAGGAGGCCATTCGGCCCATCGAGTCTGCACCAACCACAATCCCACCCAGGCCCTATCCCTATACATTTACCCTAGCTGGTCCCCCTGACACCAAGGGGCAATTTAGCATAGCCAATCCACTAACCCGCACATCTTTGGACACCAAGGGGCAATTTAGCATAGCCAATCCACTAACCCACACATCTTTGGCCACTAAGGGAGGAGTTAGCATAGCCAATCCACCTAACCCACACATCTTTGGACTGTGGGTGGAATTCAGAGCACCCGGAGGAAACCCATGCAGACACGGGGAGAACGTGTAAACTCCACACAGACAGTGACCCGAGGCCGGGAATTGAACCCGGGTCTCTGGCACTGTGAGGCAGCAATACTAACCACAGTGCCACCGTGCCAGATAAGGAGGAAGTTCTTTTTTTCCCCATATTGGCCCTGGGGTTTTTCACTCTGGGTTTTCGCCTCTCCCTGGAGATCACATGGTCTGGAATGGGGGGGTGGGGGTGAGTTAATAGGTTGTAATGAACAAAGCATCGTAGCTGTGAGGGACAGCTCGGTGGATAGGATATTGGTATGTAGATAGGCTGGAAAATTGGGCGGGGATCCTGGATTCAGGATTCAATCCTGGACCGGGGAGCGGCGCGGGCTTGGAGGGCCGAAGGGCCTGTTCCTGTGCTGTATTGTTCTTTGTTCTTTGTTCTGTCAGAGGGTTGAGGGTCTTTGGAACTCTTTGCCACAGAGAGAGCTGTGAGGGGGCAGAGTCCTTGTGTATATTTAAGGCTGAGATAGATTTTTGATCAGTAAGGGAATCAAGGGCTTCGGGGAAAGGGCAGGAAAATGGATGTGAGGAATGGAATGGCGGAGCAGGCTTGAGGGGCCGAATGGCCTACTCGTTCTCCTATTTCTTATGGTCTTGTATTTCTGATAGAACTATTCAACACACATTTAAACTTCACCTGAGCAAGTATTGGTCAGCGAGATAAATCTGTAAAAGTTAAATATATATTTATTGATACTGCACATCAAGCTATACATTTGTTTTGAGAAAATTGTCCATTGTTATCCGAAGAAGCTGGAGGATTATACAACTGGAATGACAGATTATATTGTCTTGAAGCATTTGCGCACAGTTTGTGAAGAGCTTTGATGGTTATCTGTTACGTGCTAAGTGGAAGCAACAGTCAGCAGTTTTGTTTCATTAAGCAAGTGAGAGGTATTCATAGAATCGAATCGTACAGCACAGAAGAGGCCCTTCAGGCCATCGAGTCTCCACCAACACATGTGAAACACCTGAACTCCCAACTAATCCCATTCACCAGCACTTGGCCCAGAGTCCTGAATGTTATGGCGTGCCAAGTGCTCATCCAGGTACTTTTTAAAGGATGTGAGGCAACCCGCCTCCACCACCCTCCCAGGCAGCGCATTCCAGACCCTCTGGGTAAAAAGGAGACTCTGGGAGCAGAGGGCACAGAATAAACGGGCGCCAATTGAAGACTGAGATAGAATCATACAATCCCTACAGTGCAGAAGGAGGCCATTCAGCCCATCCAGTCTGCACCCACCACAATCCCACCCAGGCCCTATCCCCATAACTCTTCACATCCCCCCTAAACCTCCTGCCATGCACCTTGAACCTATGTCCCCTCGTGACTGACCCTTCAACTAAGGGGAACAGCTGCTCCTTATCCATCCTGTCCATCCCTCATAACCTTGTACACCTCAATCAGGTCGCCCCTCAGTCTTCTCTGCTCCAATGAAAACAACCCAAGTCTATCCAACCTCTCTTCATAACTTAAACGTTCCATCCCAGGCAGCATCCTGGTGAATCTCCTCTGCACTCCCTCCAGTGCAATCACATCCTTCCTATAATGTGGCGACCAGAACTGCACACAGTACTCCAGCTGTGGCCTCACTATTAGGGCTATTTAAAAATTATTTCATTAGGGTTCTTTCCTGCCCTTTCCCTCGCTGTGTTATCGGTGACCGTGTAAAGTCACACCCCCCGGTGCAGCAAAGAGGGAGTGCAACACTGCCCCATTGTCTTTTGAACATTAAACCAAGACCCCCCTCGGGTGTCGAGAAAGGTCCCACGGCATTACTTTGCAGAAGAATAGGGGTGTTATCCCCTGGTGCCCAATCCAATATTCACCCTTCAACCAGCTACCCTAAAACAGATGATCTGGGTTGTTATCTGTTTGTGGGATCGTGCTGTGTGCATATTGTCTGCCGCGTTGCCTACATCACAACAGTGACCATAGTGCAGAAGTACTTTATCACTGTAAAGTGCCTTGTGAAAGGTGCTATAGAAATGCAAGTATTTTGGCTGAATGGTCACTGCTTTAATTAAGGATTCCCCGGGCGGGGGGGGGGGGGGGGGGGGGGGGGACCAGCCCACTCAGTAATTACCCTCCCAAACCTGCTCAGAATTTTATATTTGAATCAGATCTCATTCTGGACCCAGTCTGTCAATCTCTCCTTCTGGGGAAACTTACCCTAGGAATCCAATAGGGAGTGGGATAGCTTGATCTTGGTTTCAGATAAAGCTCGGCACAGTTTTTTTTTTAACTGGTCGGTGCAACATCGTGGGCCGAAGGGCCTGTTCTGCGCTGTAATGTTCTATGTTCTACAACATCATGGGCCAAAGGGCCTGTTCTGTGCTGTACTGTTCTATGTTCTATGAATCAGAGAGTTTGCAATATAACTCAAGCTGTGCGTAGCTTCCCGATACAAACCTGCTCCTCCCCTGCCAGAGCTCAGACATCCCGCCATATCCTCATTGTAAAGAACCAACGTCCGACCAACAACGGATGACTAAATAATCTGTTCTACTGCTGTTGGCTAAAACGGGAATGTTGGCCAGAATACCGGGATGGCAGCACGGTGGCACAGTGGTTAGCACTGCCGTCTCACAGTGCCAGGGACCCGGGTTCGATTCCCGGCTTGGGTCACTGTCTGTGTGGAGTCTGCACGTTCTCCCCGTGTCTGCGTGGGTTTCCTCCGGGTGCCCCAGTTTCCTCCCACACTCCAAAGGTGTGCAGGTTAGGTGGATTGGCCATGCTAAATTGCCCCTCAGTGTCCCAAAGATGTGCAGGTTAGGTGGATTGGCCGTGCTAAATTGCCCCTTAGTGTCCAAAGATGTGCAGGTTGGGGGGATTGGCCATGCTAAATTGCCCCGTGTTAGGGGGACGAACAGAGTAAATAGGTGGGGTCACGTGGGATAGGGCCTGTGTGGGATTGTTGTTGGTGCAGGCTTGGTGGGCTGAATAGGCCAGCTCTGCACTGTAGGGATTCCACACTATGAATTCCTTGCTCTATGAATTGTGGAACCACTTTTACGTCCAGCAGCCAGAGGTGTCCTGAGCATGCAGCACCCAGCCTCATGTTTTGCTGGAGTGTCAGCCCAGAGCTTTGCTCCAGTCCATGGCAGAGATCCCAATCAGAGAAGCGAGGTGACTACAGTCTGAGGTAACTTGGCACCTTAACAGTATTGCGTCAACCCTTTTACTGTGCAGCTTTAGAATTCTTCTATCAGAGACGAACTGGCGATGAGTCTTCTGATTTTGGAATTAAACCTGAGTCAATAGATCCAGGCACGGGGGGACAGCAAAGGTACCAGTTTAGATCAGATTATATACTTTAGCCTCTGAAACCCGATAAAGAATGTGGTGGCGATGGATTCCAGGCAATGCCAGTGCTGGGGACTCAAACTTAGCGTAATTCTGACACTTGAGTGCGGAACCACAGCACCAATGTAGGAAGTGTTGCCTTTCCAGTATTAAAATCAAATAACTATGAATACAGTTCACAAGATCAGCCTTGACTTGCAGATTAAAGAGTCATTTTTTTATTATTCATGGGACAGAGGCTGGCTGGGCCAGCATTTATTACCCATCCCTAGTTAACCGTGGGTAGTTGAGAGTCAACCACATTGCTGTGGCTCTGGAGTCACATGTAGGCCAGACCGGGTAAGGACGGCAGATTTCTCTCTCTAAAGGGACATTAGTGAACAAGATGGGTTTTTCTGACAATTGACCATGGTTTCATGGTCATCAGTAGATTCTTAATTCCAGATATTTTTTATTGAATTCAAATTCCGCCATCTGCCGTGGTGGGATTCGAACCCGGGTCCCCAGAATATTAGCTGAGTTTCTGGAGGAAATTGGGGAGGCGATGGCCTAGTGGTATTATCGCTAGACTATTAATCCAGAAACTCAGTTAACGTTTTGGGGACCCAGGTTCGAATCCCGCCACGGCAGATGGTGGAATTTGAATTCAATAAAAAATATCTGGAATTAAGAATCTACTGATGACCATGAAACCATTGCCGATTGTCGGAAAAACCGATCTGGTTCACTGATGTCCTTCAGTGAAGGAAATCTGCCGTCCTTACCCGGTCTGGCCTACATGTGACTCCAGAGCCACAGCAATGTGGTTGACTCTCAACTGCCCTCCAAGGGCAACTAGGGATGGGCAATAAATGCTGACCCAGCCAGCGACGCCCATGTCCCATGAATGAATAAATAAAAATTTCTGGATTAACAATCTAGCAATAATACCACTGGGCCACCACCTCCCTCACTCCGTATCGAGGTGTTTAAGATGATTAGAATCGTAGGAAGAGGAACTATTTCTCCCAGTGGGGCGCCAGAATAAGGGGACATGATCTTAATATTCCAGGAAGACCGTTCAGGGTTGACGTCAGGAAGCATTTCTTCACACAAGGAAATCTGGAACACTCTTCCCCCACAGAGGCTGGGTGTCAATTGGAAATTTCAAAACCTGAGCTTGAATGATTGAGGGCTCCAGAACCAAGGCAGACAGATCGTTAATTCAGCCAGGATCGGATTGGATACTGAAACAGGTTCAGGGGGGAAATATCCTCCTCCTGTTCCCAAGTTCAACACCCCCCCCCCCCCCCGCCCCTCCACCCACCCACCTACCTGTTGAAGTGGATATACAACAACACGATGTTTATTAAAGAGAAGAGTGAGGGAGTTCTTTAGCCTTGGAAGCCCAATGTCCAACCAATCCTCACCCAATGTCGACCAGAATGTCATCAAACTGGTCAGCTATCCTAAAGCTGCACATGGATTGCCACGGTTCCCTACAAGAACTGACAAGGACTGTATGCTTAAATACTTCATACGCTGGGAAGCGCTTTGGGAATCCTGAGCTGGTGTATATAAAGGCACGTTCTCTCTGCAGTTGTTGGTTTAATTATAGATACTGTGCAGAGCAGAAATTCTGGAGAATTTGATTCAGCCATTTGTGACTGTATGTTGAATTGGAGTGGGAGTTTAAAGTTTAATGTCACAAGTCGGCTTACATTAACACGGCAATGAAGTTACTGTGAAAATCCCCTAGTCGCCACACTCCGGCGCCCGTTCGGGTACACTGAGGGAGAATTTAGCACAGCCAATGTACCCTAACTAGCACGATAGTGACTTTTAAGGGGCGTCTTTACAAAAAAATCATGAATAGGATGGGAATAGAGGGATATGGTCCCCGGAAGGGTAGGGGGTTTTAGTTAAGTCGGGCAGCATGGTCGGTGCAGGCTTGGAGGGCGAAGGGCCTGTTCCTGTGCTGTAATTTTCTTTGTTCTTCGGAACTGTGGGAGGAAACCGGAGCACCCGGAGGAAACCCACGCCGACACGGGGAGAACGTGCAGACTCCGCACAGACAGTGACCCAAGCCGGGAATCGAACCTGGGTCCCCGGGGCTGTGAGGCAGCCGTGCTAACCACTCTGTTGCCATGCCGCCCTTTGAGTGTAAATTATCGGGCAGGAACATTGACGCCGTCCACGGGCAGGCTGGAGCTTTCATTCCAGGGGCAGTTCTGCCCTTGAAACCGTGGCAACGTGTTGCAAGCGGGCCTGGCGTTGGTTGCACAGGCACCACTTTAGTCCGCACCGCATGTCCTGAAGGACCCGCCTCAGCCTGGCGTCGAAGGTTTCCTGGAGGCATCTGTAGATCACGGGCACCGCGCAAGTGCTCAGGTAAGCAAGCAGTTCGCAGCCCCCCCTCAGGAAGTGAAGCAGGTTGGCGAACCACGTCTCGTCCCTGGCCCTGGTGACAAAATGGGCAGTGCTCACCAAGAGGGTCAAATAGTAGGGCAGCCAGAGGGTGAACTGCACCAGGACCGTGGCCAGGAGGAGGCGCTGGACAGACGGGTCCAGCCTGGAGGACTCTGCGAGGTGAAAGGGGTGGCTCTTGCGGGGGCAGAGGAGTAGCCGGAGGGCGTAGCCCACCCCCGCGCTGGGGACCACCAGGCCGGTGAAGAACATGATGGCGTCGCCCAGCTCCTTGGTCTGGAGCTTCGAACAGTCGCTGAGTTCCTCGGAGATCTTGCTGCAGACGTAAAAGAGGAGGGAGGAGAAGCTGGCCAGGGCGGCGCCACCCCAGACAAAGCTGCAGACGTGCCTCGTGTTGTAGACGCTCGACATGTAGGTGTGCGGCAGAGCTTGTTCAATGAAGCAGTCCAGGCAGAGCAACGTGGCGGAGTAGATGCTCACCAGGGCGGCCATGTTGAACAAGATGAAGGAAGCCATGCAGAGCTCTCGGCCAAAGGTCCACACTGGCCAGAGGAGGTGGTCGGGGCCCAGTAGCTGTAGAAAAGCCACCAGGTTAAGGATCAAGCCAGCCAGTGCCATATTGGTGAAGTAGACATCGGGCATGTTGATGGACGACTTGTGACAGAGGTTCACCAGAAGGACCAAAGCGTTGAAGATGAGGCCCAATGGGAAGCAAACAATGAGGTAGACCGTCGACGCGATGGACAGGGTCAGGCTTATGTTGTGGCAAAGATCGTCGCTGCAGAATGTACTGTTAGGCCCAAAGTTCCCTTGGATGCAGCTCCACATCGCAACGAGGTTCTGGGCCGAGAGAGTCCGGAATTGTCAGCGAGGTAAGATTCGGAACTTCATCATTAGGAGATGTCGATATTGTTGAAGAAAAGAGTGTGGAAATCGGCTGCCATCTTTATGTTGACGTCTGTAAATAAGATTGAAAAATGTGTTAGAGCCGTCATTTGCTGAACTTATGGCTTTGACCTCTCATCACTAAGTTACTTTAGAGATGTAATGCAAAGGACATACTCTCTTCCCCCTTTTTCCGTCAAACCAGCCTCCAATCCATTGACTCCGTCTAACTTCCCACTGCCTCGGAAAAGTATAACCAAGGGCCCCACGCCACCCCGGACATTCTCTCTTCCGCCTTCTTCCATCGCGAAAAAGATACAAAAGTCTGAGGTCACGTACCAACCGACTCAAGAACAGCTTCTTCCCTGCTGCCGTCAGACTTTTGAATGGACCTACCTCGCATTAAGTTGATCTTTCTCTACACCTTAACAATGACTGGAATGACTATGACCATAAATCTGGAATTAAGAATCTACCGATGACCATGAAACCATTGTCAATTGTCAGAAAAACCCAGCTGGTTCGCCAATGTCCTTTAGGGAAGGAAATCTGCCGTCCTTACCCGGTCTGGTCTACATGTGACTCCAGAGCCACAGCAATGTGGTTGACTCTCAACTGCCCTCAGGCAACTTGGGATGGGCAATAAATGCTGGCCCAGCCAGCGACGCCCATGTCCCACAAATGAATTTTTTTAAAATGACTGTAACACTACATTCCGCACTCTCTCCTTTCCTTCTCTATGAATGGTATGCTTTTTCCGTATAGCACGCAAGAAACAATACTTTCCACTGTATGTTAATGCATGTGTTAATAATAAATCAAATCAAAGTGGTCCAGAGATACTAGTCCTTGATTATCCCTCCTCAACTAATACAGCCACTCTCCCCTCGGACAACCTGCATCAATTAACAAAACACGGCACATAAACAGGCCATTCAGCCCAACTGGCCCGTGCTAGCATTTATGCCTCCATCCACTCTGCTAAATCCAACCTCATTGGTACATCCATCTATTCCTGTCTCCCTCATCCATCTCCCCCCCCAAATTCACCAGAGTTGAATTCTTCAAACATTTCCAGGAATAATTCGACGAGCAGGTATCCAATAAACAGCATGACACGAGGAGTTGGAGTTTGGTGAGGCCACAGCTGGAGCACTGGGTGCAGTTCTGGTCGCCACATTATAGGAAGGATGTGGTTGCCCTGGAGAGGGTGCAGAGGGGATTCACCAGGATGCTGCCTGGGATGGAGCGTTTCAGTTATGAAGAGAGGCTGGATAGGCTTGGGTTGTTTTCTCTGGAGCAGAGAAGACTGAGGGGCGACCTGATCGAGGTGTACAAGATTATGAGGGACACGGACAGAGTGGATAAGGAGCAGCTGTTCCCCTTAGTTGGAGGGTCAGTCACGAGGGGACATAGGTTCAAGATGAGGGGCAGGGGGTTTAGGGGGGATGTGAGGAAAAGTTTTTTTATCCGGAGGGTGGTGAGGGTCTGGAATGCGCTGCCTGGGAGGGTGGTGGAGGCGGGTTGCCTCACATATGGGCCAAATGTGGGCAATTGGGACTAGCTTAGGGTTTTAAAAAAAAGGGCGGCATGGACCGAAGGGCCTGTTTCCATGCTGCAAACCTCTATGACTCTATGACATTCTTAAACAAGTACCTGGATGAGCACTTGGCACGTCATAACATTCAGGCCTGTGGGCCAAATGGCACAGTGGTTAGCACTGCTGCCTCACAGCGCCAGGGAGCCGGGTTCGATTCCTGGCTTGGGTCACTGTCTGTGCAGAGTCTGCACGTTCTCCCCGTGTCTGCGTGGGTTTCCTCCCACAGTCCGAAAGACATGCTGGTTAGGGTGCTAAATTCTCCCTCAGTGTGTACCCGAACAGGCGCCGGAGTGTGGAGACTAGGGGATTTTCACAGTAACTTCATTGCAGTGTTAATGTAAGCCTTGTGACACTAATAAATAAACTTTATAATGTTTTGTTACTGCCACATTCTTACAATCTTATGACTGGAGTGTTGACAGCACGAGTGCCCATCGCCACAGACGAAACTCACACTCATTGCTGCTGACACACCCTAAGTGACCGTGTGTCTGTATCCCCCACATGTGCAAACCCAGAGGGGGATGTGAATGACGCACAGCACAGGAATGACGGCTGGAAGTAAGATACACAGTTCCGCAGCATCTCCTGAGGCCAATGTTCTACACGGAGAAGGACTTGATCATTACAGCGATTGGTGTCATCTCTTCCTGTTCCTTTGGAGCAGTCTCACACACCAGGCACATTGAAAACAAACATTAATTTGGGAGATTAGAACATCAGCATCATCGACTTTAACACTTTCACAGTCAGGGATAGAAAATAAACCCCAGAGAAGAGATGTAGCCAGGACAGGGGTGGATGATTATGGGAATATGGGGACCAGAGCTGGCCATTCAGCCCCTCTCGACCCTGTTCCACCCACTCCATGGCCAATCCACCTAACCTACACATCTTTGCATGCTAAGGGGCAATTTAGCATGGCCAATCCACTTAACCTGCACATCTTTGGACACTAAGGGGCAATTTAACATGGCCAATCCACCTAACCTACACATCTTTGGATGCTAAGGGACAATTTAGCATGGCCAATCCACCTAATCTGCACATCTTTGGACATCAAGGGGCAATTTACCATGGCTAATCCACCTAACCTGCACATCTTTGGACATCAAGGGGCAATTTACCATGGCTAATCCACCTAACCTGCACATCTTTGGACACTAAGGGGCAATTTAGCATGGCCAATCCACCTAACCTGCACATCTTTGGACACTAAGGGGCAATTTAGCATGGCCAATCCACCTAACCTGCACATCTTTGGACACTAAGGGGCAATTTACCATGGCTAATCCACCTAACCTGCACATCTTTGGACACTAAGGGGCAATTTAGCATGGCCAATCCACCAAACCTGCACATCTTTGGACACTAAGGGGCAATTTAGCATGGCCAATCCACCTAACCTGCACATCTTTGGACACTAAGGGGCAATTTACCATGGCTAATCCACCTAACCTGCACATCTTTGGACACTAAGGGGCAATTTAGCATGGCCAATCCACCTAACCTGCACATCTTTGGATGCTAAGGGGCAATTTAGCATGGCCAATCCACCTAATCTGCAGATCTTTGGACACTAAGGGGCAATTTAGCTTGGCCAACCCACCTAATTTACACATCCTTGTAAGGTTTATCAGGCTCTGGTGGTGAACACTAAGAGGCTCTGGTGAGACCACATTTAGAATATTGCGAACAATTTTGGGCCCCATATCTAAGGAAGGATGTGTCGGCCTTGGAGAGGGTCCAGAGGAGGTTCATGAAAATGATCTTGGAAATGAAAAGCCTGTCATATGAGGACTCTGGGTCTGTACCTGATGGAGTTTAGCAGGATGAGGGGGGGATCTCATTGAAACCTCCAGAATACTGAAAGGCCTGGATAGAGTGGACGTGGGGAAGATGTTTCCATTAGTCAGAGAGACTCGGATCCGAGGGCACAGCCTCAGAGTACTGTGTGCAATTTTGGTCCCCTTATTTGCAGAAGGATGTATTGGCCTTGGAGGGAGTGCAGAGAAGCTTCACCAGGTTGATACCGGAGATGAGGGGGTTAGTTTATGAGGAGAGATTGAGTAGATTGGGCCTGTACTCGTTGGAGTTTAGAAGGCTGAGGGGAGATCTTATAGAGACATATAAGATAATGAAGGGGCGAGACAGGGTAGAGGCAGAGAGATTCTTTCCACTTAGAAAGGAAACAAGAACTAGAGGGCACAGCCTCAAAATAAGGGGGAGTCAGTTTAGAACAGAGTTGAGGAGGAACTTCTTCTCTCAGAGGGTAGTGAATCTCTGGAATTCTCTGCCCATTGAAGCAGTGGAGGCTACCTCGTTAAATATGTTTAAGTCACAGGTAGATAGATTTCTGATCACTAAGGGAATTAAGGGTTATGGGGAGCGGGCGGGTAAGTGGAACTAAACCACTATCAGATCAACCATGATCTTATTGAATGGCGGGGCAGGCTCGAGGGGCTAGATGGCCTACTCCTGCTCCTATTTCTTATGTCCTTAAAGTGACGACCCTTTAGAAACGAGATGAGGAGGAATTTCTTCAGCCAGAGGGTGGTGAATCTGTGGAATTCATTGCCACAGAGGAGGCCGGGTCATTGAGTGTCTTTAAGACAGAGATAGATAGGTTCTTGATTGCTAAGGGAATCAAAGGTTATGGGGAAAATGGGTTTGAGAAACCTATCAGCCATGATTGAATAGTGGAGCAGACTCGATGGGCCAAATGGCCTAATTCTGCTCCTATATCTTATGGTCTTTTGGACACTAAGAGGTAATTTAGCACGGCCAATCCACCTAACCTGCACATCTTTGGACTGTGGGAGGAAACTGGAGCACCCGGAGGAAACCCACGCAGACACAGGAAGAATGTGCAAACTCCGCACAGACAGTCACCTGAGGCCGGAATCGAACCTGGGTCCCTGGCACGGTGAGGCAGCAGTGCTAACCACTGTGCCACCGTGCCACCCTTAAGTAGCTCAGTGTCAAAGTGTGTCTGATTTACACCCCTGTGAAACACCTTGGGGAAATTTTACTCTGTTAAAGGTTCAAAGGTTATGGGGAGAAAGCAGGATTAGGCTATTGAGTTGGACGATCAGCCAGGATCGTGATGAATGGCGGAGCAGGCTCGAAGGGCCGAATAGCCTCCTCCTGCTCCTATCCTCTATGTTTCTATGTAAAGGGTTAAATACAGATAGTTGTATCTAACACAGACTGTAGCAGCTCTGAGGGCGTGAGATTGGATTCCGGATTTAGTCTGATGTCTAACCCAAGAGGACCTGGTGTACATTGACAATGAATGGCCAAACTCTCACTTTGACTGTGAGCACACACCCCCTCTTGGAAAGCCTCTCTGTCCAGGAGTATGCGGATTCGGAATTGCTTTCAGGGGACGATTCTCCCCCTCAACCACGTTGACCCGCTGGAGCCAGAAGGATAAAAGAATGAATCGACCAACTACTTATATAAGTGCCTTGAAGAGTCGATGAATTGCAAGGGAACAGCTACTGTTATTTTTTTTTTCCCTTGTTGGCACCGGAGATGTTGTTCCAAAGCCTTGAATCTTTTGATGGCACATTTTAGATTTCTGCTCACATCCTCCATCAGTGAAGGTCTCTGAGCTGCCGGCCCATTCACATGCTCCCGGACAAAGGAAGCTCTCTCCATTTTGATCTTGTTCCAAGTGCACCGCAACCCAAAGGGCCCAGCGATTCTGAAACCAGATCACAGATGGTGTTCCGAGAACAGTAAATGGTGCCTTCCTCACACAAAGGGTCCCGGGAAGAAGCTTCTTTTCACAATGAAATCAAACATCAAGCCAGGCACTACTTTGTAAGTTTTAATTCTTTTCCAGGAAGAGCGAGAATGTTTATATCAAAGTGAAAGATTTCAGCGCTGAAGAATACAATGTTTTGGAATATGGTGCGAGCAGGTTTGGACATCAAACAAATACCCACAATTTAACAGGGAGACTGGACAGTGTTGAGCTTGTAATAACGAGCCATTCTTCTCATGGCTACTCCATCACATTCTCCAAAGTGGGGAGGCAATGGCCTAGTGGTATTATCGCTACACAATTAATCTAAAGCCTCAGCTAATGTTCTGGGGACCTGGGTTCGAATCCTGCCATGGTAGAACTTGAATTCAATTTTTAAAAATATCTGGAGTTAAGAACTTACTGATGACCATGAAACCATTGTAGGAAAAACCCACCTGGTTTGCTAAGATAAAAGCAAACTACTGCAGACTTGAAACGTTGCCTCTGTACTCTCCCCACAGACGCTGTCAGATCTGCTGAGATTTTCCAGCATTTTCAGTTTTTGTTTCCATCTGGTTCACTAATATCCTTGAGGGAAGGAAATCTGCCATCCTTACCTGGTCTGGCCTACGTAGGAACATAGGAATTAGGAGCAGAAGTCGGCAAATTCAGCCCTTCGAGCCTGCTCCGCCATTCAATCAGGTCATGGCTGATCTCTCCCTGGTCTCAAGCCCACCTGTTCCCCATATCCCCTTATCCGTTTTTTTATTAGAAATATATCTAAATCAGTAAAAAATATCTGGAATTACGAATCTACTGATGACCATGAAACCATTGTCGATTGTTGTAAAAACCCATCTGGTTCACGAATGTCCTTTAGGGAAGGAAATCTGCCGTCCTTACCCAGTCTGACCAACATGTGACTCCAGAGCCACAGCAATGTGGTTGACTCTCAACTGCCCCCCAAGGGCAACTAGGGGGATGGGCAATAAATCCTGCCCAATCAGCAACGCTCATGTCCCACGAATGAGTTTTTAAAAAAACATTCTCCAAAAACCACCAGATATACGTGTCTGAACTGTCCCCGACTCACATTCTGACCCAACACTTCAAGTCTTTGAGTCTTGGCCCCTTCAACAGTTTTACTTCACTTGCAGTTTACAGAATCTTAAAATCAATGCTCATCATCAAACACCAACTTGATTGCTCTTCCCTTCCAGACTAGCGCGTATCCGTGGCCACTTATTCCCCTAGGCTGGCGATGTCTAGGGGCCAGACCTGTGGGCAGCGCGGTGGCACAGTGGTTAGCGCTGCTGCCTCACAGCACCAGGGACCCGGGTTCGATTCCCGGCTTGGGTCACTGTCTGTGCGGAGTTTGCACGTTCTCCCCGTGTCTGCGTGGGTTTCCTCCGGGTGGTCCGGTTTCCTCCCAGAGTCTGAAAGACGTGCTGGTTAGGGTGCGTTGGCTGTGCTAAATTCTCCCTCAGTGTTACCCGAACAGTCGGCGGAATGTGGCAACTAGGGGATTTCCACAGCAACTTCATTGCAGTGTTAACGTAAGCCTACTTGAGATATTAACAAATAAACTTTTCTTTACAGGGATAGGGCCTGGGTGGGAATGTGATCGGTGCAGGCTCGATGGGTCGAACGGCCTACTTCTGCACTGTCAGGATTCTATTCTATGATTCTTCCAGTCTCAGAATGTTCCAGAAGATTCCACCTTCGTTCTCAGGAGATCCATTTTTTGGATTGCCCCCGGAAATCTATCTTCATTTATAGGCTGTTCAACTTTCTTCATTAGTGGGTCAGTGATGTTGGGCGTACGGACACGCCACAGGGTACAACACGCCATCCAGTCCACAGCGTGAAACTGCCGGGGGTACATAATTAACAAAGTCGGGGCCGGATGATTTGGCATGTTTCTCCCACCCACCACCCCCGCAGTGGGAAACACTCCCCACTCCCTCCCACATCACGACACTTGGACTCAGAATGGGAGAATTCCGCCCTCGTGGAATTGTAAAACAAGTGCACTGTGCATCGCAGATTCTATTCTTGGAGTTGTATGATGCTGTGGGAAAGTGTCAGATCACATCCTCGTTCCTGTTTTGTTCAATATAAACCTCAGGCACGGCACAGCACATGGAATAAAATCCGGGAGGCAGGCAGATCAATGCACGGGATGGAAAAACTGCTGTTACCTCCGATATATTGTGTGTACGAGGCAAGATTTCTGTAGACAGCATCTTTATCAACTGGGAAAAAAATAAAAACTGCAAACTCCACCTTTTATGGACCAACTACCTCTTTATCCATAATTAACTCATGCTGCACCTGTTCTGGGAGTGTTTGATGGGGGACAGTGTAGAGGAAGCTTTACTCTGTATCTAACCCCGTGCTGTACCTGTCCTGGGAGTGTTTGATGGGGACACTGTAGAGGGAGCTTTACTCTGTATCTAACCCTGTGCTGTACCTGTCCTGGGAGTGTTGGATGGGGGACAGTGTAGAGGGAGCTTTACCCTGTATCTAACCCCGTGCTGTACCTGTCCTGGGAGTGTTTGATGGGGACAGTATAGAGGGAGCTTTACTCTGCATCTAACCCCATGCTGGATCTGTCCTGGGAGTGTTTGATGGGGGACAGTATAGAGGGAGCTTTACTCTGTATCTAACCCCGTGCTGTACCTGTCCTGGGAGTGTTTGATGGGGGACAGTGTAGAGGGAGCTTTACTCTGTATCTAACCCCGTGCTGTGCCTGTCCTGGGAGTGTTTGATGGGGGACAGTGTAGAGGGAGATTTACTCTGTATCTAACCCCGTGCTGTACCTGTACTGGGAGTGTTTGGTGGGGGACAGTGTAAAGGCAGCTTTTCTTTGTATCTAACCCCGTGCTGTACCTGTCCTGGGAGTGTTTGATGGGGACAGTGTAGAGGGAGCTTTACTCTGTATCTAACCCTGTGCTGTACCTGTCCTGGGAGTGTTGGATGGGGGACAGTGTAGAGGGAGCTTTACCCTGTATCTAACCCCGTGCTGTACCTGTCCTGGGAGTGTTGGATGGGGGACAGTGTAGAGGGAGCTTTACCCTGTATCTAACCCCGTGCTGTACCTGTCCTGGGAGTGTTTGATGGGGGACAGTGTAGAGGGAGCTTTACTCTGTATCTAACCCCGTGCTGTACCTGTCCTGGGAGTGCTAACAATGACGAAAGCATTAACATTGTTCTGTTTTCCAGAAATAGCACCGTTCACCTTGACGATCCAGTTAAAAGTACAGTGAGTATTTTATCCACTGGGACTGAAGCAGACGGAAGCTATCGTCACTTGGTTGTGCGACAGTAAGCAGCCAATGTCATGCACTCCCAGCTTTCTATCCCCATTCTGTTGCGTTGGGAATGCTGAGGTTTAATCGCTGAGATTCGCTGCTTTCTTGTCCACAGATAAATCAGTTTAAGCAGTTTGATCATGCTCTGAGTCCATCGCTGTGCAAACTGGTCACAAGGCATTAATATCGTACCCAGAGTCAAAGATCAATGTGACACTCCACAATCTCTCTCACATTCCCAGAGTGTGCTATCAGCAGCAAGGGGACTAAAAGAGGTTGTGTCTAACAGCAACACAGCCGCTCAAAACTACATCTAAATATATTCCAAACAGCGTCAGAATCACTGAGAGGATACACAACCACGGTGGCACAGTGGTTAGCACTGCTGCCTCCTACCGCCTGGGACCCGGTTCGATTCCCGGCTTGCGGCACTCTGTTCGGAGTCTGCACGTTCTCCCTGTGTCTGTGTGGGTTTCCTCCGGGTGCTCCAGTGTGGAGGGAGCTTTACTCTGTATCTAACCCCTTGCTCTACCTGTCCTGGGAGTGTTTGATGGGGACAGTGTAGAGGGAGCTTTACTCTGTATCTAACCCCGTGTTGTACCTGTCCTGGGAGTGTTTGATGAGGGACAGTGTAGAGGGAGCTTTACTCTGTATCTAACCCCATGCTGTCCCTGTCCTGGGAGTGTTTGATGGGGGACAGTGTAGAGGGAGCTTTACTATGTATCTAACCCCGTGCTGTTCCTGGCCTGGGAGTGTTTGATGAGGGACAGTGTAGAGGGAGCTTTACTCTGTATCTAACCCTGTGCTGTATCTGTCCTGGGAGTGTTTTATGGGAACACAGTAAGAAGTCTCACAACACCAGGTTAAAGTCCAACAGGTTTATTTGGTAGCAAATACCATAAGCTTTCGGAGCACTGCTCCTTCGTCAGATGGAGTGGAAATGTGCTCTCAAACAGGGCACAGACACAGAAATCAAGTTACAGAAAACTAATTGAATGCTAAATACTAAATACAGGATACTAAATACATCTACCAGGTACACGGTACCTACTCTTGCAACTCGGCCAACGTTGTCCACCTGATACACTGCAGGAAAGTGTTTTATGGGGACTGTGTAGAGGGAGCTTTACTCTGTATCTAACCCCGTGCTGTACCTGTCCTGGGACTGTTTGATGGGGGACAGTGTAGAGGGAGCTTTACTCTGTATCTAACCCCCTGCTGTACCTGTCCTGGGGGTGTTTGATGGGGACAGTGTAGAGGGAGCTTTACTCTGTATCTAACCCCGTGCTGTACCTGTCCTGGGAGTGTTTGATGGGGACAGTGTAGAGGGAGCTTTACTCTGTATCTAACCCCGTGCTGTACCTGTCCTGGGAGTGTTTGATGGGGACAGTGTAGAGGGAGCTTTACTCTGTATCTAACCCCGTGCTGTACATGTCCTGGGAGTGTTTGATGGTGGACAGTGTAGAGGGAGCTTTACTCTGTATCTAACCCCGTGCTGTACCTGTCCTGGGAGTGTTTGATGGGGACAGTGTAGAGGGAGCTTTACTCTGTATCTAACCCCCTGCTGTACCTGTCCTGGGAGTGTTTGATGGGGACAGTGTAGAGGGAGCTTTACTCTGTATCTAACCCCGTGCTGTACATGTCCTGGGAGTGTTTGATGGTGGACAGTGTAGAAGAAGCTTTACCCTGCATCTGACCCCGAAAGACGTGCTGGTTAGGGTGCATTGGCCGTGCTAAATTCTCCCTCAATGTACCCGAACAGGTGTCAGAGTGTGGCGACCGGGGGATTTTCACAGTAACTTCATTGCAGTGTTAATGTAAGCCTACTTGCGACACTAATAAATAAACTTTGAACTTAAAATCCAAACAGAGAGAGTGAGATACAGGGATAATAGGTGTGGAAATGACCTACTTTCAAGGAGAGGCCACAAGGGGGCGTAACTGCCCCATCTGCCCCCATCTGATTGGCAATGGATGAGGAAGAACTAAGCCAAAATAAGGGTGCGGAAGAATAAAATAAACATTAACATAGAAACTAGAAGCAGGACGGGGGCCATTCGGCCCTTTGTACCTGCTCTGCCGTTCATTATGATCATGGCTGATCATCGAATTCAATATCCTGATTCCCCTCTTCCCCCATATCCCTCGATCCCTGTAGCCCCAAGAGCTATATCTAATTTCTTCTTGAAATCACACAGTGTTTTGGACTCAACTACTTTCTGTGGCAGTGAATTCCACACATTCACCACCCTCTGGGTGAAGAAATTTCTCCTCACCTCAGTCCTAAAAGGTTTCCCCCTTATCCTCAAACTATGACCCCTAGTTCTGGACTCCCCCACCATTGGGAACATTCTTTCTGAATCTACCCTGTCTAATCCTGTTAGAATTTTATAAGTTTCTATGAGATCCCCTCTCACTCTTCTAAACTCCAGTGAATATAATCGTAACCGACTTAGTCTCTCCTCATATGACAGACCTGCCATCCCAGGAATCAGCCTGGTAAACCTTCGCTGCACTCCCTCTATAGCAAGGACATCCTTCCTCAGATAAGGACACCAAAACTGCACACACTACTCCAGGTGTAGCCTCACCAAAGCCCTGTACAATTGCAGCAAAACAGCCACATCCCTATATTCAAATCCTCTCACTAAAATAGGGAGTGATTCTCACCTGAGCCACGATTCACACAAATTTATCACAAAGTTCCAATGTCGTATTATTGTTGAATTCCAGTGATTTGCTATTCGGACTCAAGAATCACACTCAGTTTGACAATAATTTTAGTCAGGATTGGGGGGCAGGGGGGAGGGGGTGGGGGGTGGGGGGTGGGAGGGTGGGGGGGGGAAGGAGGGTGGGCTGGAGAGTGGGGGTGTAGGGGGAATGTTAGCCTCAGATGCCGAGCTCACATTCTTACAAGTCTTCAACCTTGACCTTTCTGTGTGTTGACTGGAGCCTGAGCAGTAGGCCCTGCCTTCACACTGATGTGAACTTTTGAAGTAAGGAGCCTTGATTTTCCATTAACATTGTCTACACATTCTGTCAATGTGCGGACATCCAGTAATTCATCACAGGAAGTCCTTAGAGGAGATTTAACACCCACTTTTAACCTTAGCAATGTATGGAATTCAAAACATTGTGGACTGTTTTTGAGAGAGAGTGTGGTGTGTGTGTGTGTCTTTTTGCAATCTCTCCTTGGTCATAAAGTCCCCACAATGCGGAAGGAGGCCATTCGGCCCATCGTGTCTGCACCAACCACAATCCCACCCAGGCCCTATTTCCATAACCCCACATATTTATCCTAGCTAATCCCCCAGACACTGAGGGACAATTTAGCATGGCCAATCAACCTAACCCTGATCTTTGAATAATCTTTGGAGTGTGGGAGGAAACCGGAGCACCTGGAGGAAACCCACGCAGACACGGGGAGAACATGCAGACAGACAGTGACCCAAGCCGGGAATTGAACCCGGGTCCCTGGCGCTGTGAGGCAGCAGTGCTAACCTCTGTGCCACCCTGGTTAACATATTGCTGCAAAGTTGGATGGTGTAATTGTGGACTGGGAGGTTGGGGGGTAGAATTTAGTGTTTATAGAATTGTAAAATGTTGGGGCGGGGGTGGTGGGGGGCGGGGGGGGGGGGGGGGGGTGGGTGTAAGCATTACGTGGTCCCGTTAAAAGGTGGTGCTTTTTCTGTGCTTAGAGATTTAAAATGTAAGTACACAGAGAACCCAAACTGAAACATTAGTATCATAAGGCCAAGCAGCAGTGATACCAAGACAACAGGCTTTTGAATTTAGCCAGTCAATTTGAATCAGGCAATTAGATACCAAAGACCTATTAAATTTAAATCTGATGGCTTTGACAACCACGGACCAATCCTATTGTGGGAAATATTGTATGTCATCACAGGTATAAACGAAGGGGGCAGTGGGACAAAGTGGAGAGAGCAACCTCCACCTGCCAGAGATAACAGCTCTCAACTCTCTCTCTAGAGAGAATCACTGACTCTTATAAGCTTCACCTATGTCTTAGGGAAAGCACCATCTAGATAGCAAAGGTACCAAAGAAGGAAGAAGTTCCAGACAGAAGAATCAGCAGAGAAGGCCCCGAATATTCCGAAAGACACAAAACCTGGTTGTAATTTAGAGAGTGACTAATTTCTATTTTGTTAATGAGTGGGAAGTGTATTTATTGGAACAACATACCATTAGAATCTTGTTTTATTTGAGAATAGTTACTAGTTAGAAGGAGTTTATTTGGTTTGTTAATAGTTTAGTTAATTTGTTCACTATTAGTTAGATAAATAAATAGTTACATGTTGATTTTAGAGAGTTGGGGATTTATTTCATATTTAACCACTAGGGGTTGCTGAAGAGCAGGTCACACCACTTCACACACACTTTTTACAGATGAGAAGGTGAGGTATTCCTCTTCGGTTTAGTTCTCAGAGGGGGGATCAACCTCTGCTTTATAAGAGATGAAAATATGAATATACGAACTCAGAACAGGAGCAGGCCACTCAGCCCGCTCGACCTTGCTCCCTCATTCAGTAAGGTCATGACTGATCTCATTGTCACCTCAACCGCACATTCCCATTGACCCCCGATAACCTTTCACCCCCTCCCCTCCCCTCCCTGTTAATCAAGGATCTGTCTCATTCTGAATAAAAATATTCAAAGACTCTCGGTGGGATTTTCCGGCCATTCCCAGCAGTGGGATCTACTGGTGACCCCACCCCCAAGGCAGGTTCCCCGACGGTTGGATGGGTGAGCCATGTGAAATGCAGCAGACATCGGCAGGACCAGAAGATCCCACCAGCAGCCAAAGGCGAATCTCGGAAAGGCCGGAAAATCCCACCATCTGCTTCCACCGCCTTTTGAGGAAGAGAGATCCAGGGACTCACCACCCTCGGAGAGAAAATAATTTCTCCTCGTCCCCGTCTTAAATGGGCCGCCCCGTATCCTTAAACATCGACCCCTCGTTCTAGATTCTCCCACAAGAGGGAACATTGGCTGGAATTCTCCGGCCGTTCACGCTCCGCCGCCGCTGCAAGCTAGGACAGAGTATTTGGCGCTCAGCCACACATTCGTTCACTGCAGCGGGAGAATCCCACCGGAATGAACAGCCAGAGAATTTGAGCCACCTTCTCCACATCCACCCTGTTAATACACCTCGGGATCTGAAAGTTTATGATCAGGTCACCACTTACTCTTCTAAACATCAGCGGATACAAGCCTAGCCTGTTCAACCCTTCCTCATAAAACAAC
This sequence comes from Mustelus asterias, assembly GCF_964213995.1. Taxonomy (NCBI): domain Eukaryota; kingdom Metazoa; phylum Chordata; class Chondrichthyes; order Carcharhiniformes; family Triakidae; genus Mustelus; species Mustelus asterias. Next base: position 6,116,874 of record NC_135821.1, on the reverse strand, counting down.
CCACCCATTCCTGGTATTAGTTTAGTGAACCTTCTCTAAACTGCTTCCAACACATTTGCATCCTTCCTCATACCGGGAGACCAATACCGTACACAATACTCCAGATGTGCTCTTGCTGCCTTTTATGAATAAAGCATAACTTCCCTCCTCTGTAATCAATTCCCCCCACAATAAATGGTAACATTCTATTAGAATCCCTACAGTGCAGAAGGAGGCCATTCGGCCCATCGGGTTTGCACCAACCACAATCACACCCAGCCCCTATCCCTGCAGTTCCACCTAACCTGCACATCTTTGGAGACTAAGGGGCAATTTAGCATGGTCAATCCACCTAATCCGCACATCTTTGGACACTAAGGGGCAATTTAGCACGGCCAATCCATCTAACCTGCACATCTTTGGACACTAAGGGGCAATTTAGCATGGCCAATCCACCTAACCCGCACATCTTTAGACGCTAAGGGGCAATTTAGCATGGCCAATCCATCTAACCTGCACATCTTTAGACGCTAAGGGGCAATTTAGCATGGCCAATCCACCTAACCCGCACATCTTTGGACACTAAGGGGCAATTTAGCATGGCCAATCCACCTAACCTGCACATCTTTGGACACTAAGGGGCAATTTAGCATGGCCAATCCATCTTACGTGCACTTCTTTGGACTGTGGGAGGAAACCGGAGCACCCGGAGGAAACCCACGCAGACACGATTACCTTGAATGTTTTGAAATGCCCCACGACCATGTCTTTTACAATAGTTTTTGACATTTTCCCTGTGACAGATGTTAAGCTAACTGCCCCGTAGTTTCCTGCTTTCTGTCTCCCTCCCTTTCTGAATCAACGAGTTACATTTGCCACTTTACAATTTACGCTCACCTGATGAAGGAGCAGTGCTCCGAAAGCTCGTGCTATCAAATAAACCTGTTGGACATTAATCTGGTGTTGTGAGACTTCTTACTGTGCCCACCCCAGTCCAACGCCGGCATCTCCACCTCATTACAATCGAATGGAACCTTCCCCAAGTCTCGAGTATTTGGAAAATTAAAGTCGCAGTATCAACTTTCTCACGAGACACTTGCACTTATTTTAAGATCCTAGGGTAACGTGCATCAGGATCCGGGGATTTGTTAGCCCCATAGGGGCGGCACGGTGGCACAGTGGGTTAGCACTGCTGCCTCACAGCACCCAGGTTCGATTCCTGGCTTGGGTCACTGTCTGTGCGGAGTCTGCACGTTCTCCCCGTGTCTGCGTGGGTTTCCTCCGGGTGCTCCGGTTTCCTCCCACAGTCCATAGATGTGCGGGTTAGGAGGATTGGCCATGCTAAATTGCCCCTTAGTGTCAGGGGATTAGCAGGGTAAATATGTGGGGTTACGGGAATAGGGCCTGGGTGGTATTGTGGTCGGTGCAGACTCGATGGGCTGAATGGCCTCCTTCTGCACTGTAGGGATTCTATGATTCTAATTTCTTCTTGAAATCACACAATGTTTTGGCCTCAACTACTTTCTGTGGGA
>NC_135821.1:5984888-6115163 GCF_964213995.1 Mustelus asterias | reverse complement strand
GCTGATGTTTCCCGAGAGACGGGGTGAATTCCAGACACGGGAGCTTTTAATTGTTGGAGTTGATGTTAATCAGTGAGCCCCAGGCTGATTGGTGACTGGAACTCGCTGCAAGTTGGGATAAAAGTGGCAGCGACCGGGCTCTGGGAGGGTTCAGGTTTACGGGCGGGACGCATGCGTTTTATTTTTGACGCAGCTTGTTTGCAGTAGATATCAGAAGCTTAACTTCCTGTTGGGCTCGTCAGCGTTTGAGGTTACAGTTGCTGTGCTGGTACCGGTACACATTGACACACACACACTGTTTCACAACATGACAGGGTGGGGAGTTTATAGAGAAGCGTCTTTTCCTGCCTGCGTCTCCCAGCATGCTCTGACACGTTAGAACCCTGAGCCTTTCCAAACAGGCCCAGCTCTCTCGGTCTGCCCACAGGGCCCCAGCCAGGCAGTAAATGCCGCCTCTACAAGAACACAGAGAGCTGAAACGCACCCAGTGCTCCAAATGTGGTCTCACCAATGCAGTTGCAACATAACTTGACGACTATTCCAATAGCAATGACTGCCAGCATTCCATCTGCCTTCCTTGTTACCTGCTCCACCTGCACACTAAATTTCTACGATTCATGGACAAGGACACCCAGATCCCTCTGCAGCGAAGCATTTTGAAGTTTCTCTGCACTTGGATAAGTTGCCTTTTTATTCCCCTGACCAAAATGGATAACCCTGCACTTATCCACATTAAATTCCATTTACCAGATTTTGTCCCATTCACCTAACCTATCCTTGTCCATTTGTAAATTCCTTATTTCCTCATTGCAACTTGCTTTTAGTGTCATCTGCAAATTTGGCTACAGTACATTCTGTTTTATCGTCACAAGTAAGCTTACATTAACACTGCAATGAAGTCACTGTGAAATTCCCCTAGTCGCCACACTCCGGTGCCTGTTCGGGTAACACCGAGGGAGAATTTAGCACGGCCAATGCATCCTAACCTCAGACTATGGGAGGGAACCGGAGCACCCGGAGGAAACCCACGCAGACACGGGGAGAACGTGCAGACTCCGCACAGACAGTGACCCAAGCCGGGAATCGAACCCGGGTCCCTGGCGCTGTGAGGCAGCAGCGCTAACCACTGTGCCACCTAGAAATTTCTCCATACCTGTTCCCTAGTGATCACCATCGCGAGGAGTTTGAATAGAGAATTGGAGAACCCACAGAGGGTGGGGATAAATGGGTCTTTTCCGGATTGGTTAGATGTAATTTTGTGGATTCAGTCCTCAAGCCCCAACTATTTGCAATCTATACTAATGACTTGTATGCAGGGACAGAATGTAGTGTAGCCAAATTTGCAGATGACACTAAAAGCAAGTTGCAATGAGGAAATAAGGAATTTACAAATGGACAAGGATAGGTTAGGTGAATGGGACAAAATCTGGTAAATGGAATTTAATGTGGATAAGTACTGGGTTATCCATTTTGGTCAGAGGAATAAAAAGGCAACTTATCCAAGTGCAGAGAAACTTCAAAATGCTTTGCTGCAGAGGGATCTGGGTGTCCTTGTCCATGAATCGTAGAAATTTAGTGTGCAGGTGTAGGTAACAAGGAAGGCAAATGGAATGCTGGCAGTCATTGCAAATGAAATAGTCATCAAGTTATGTTGCAACTGTACAGGGCATTGGTGAGACCGCATCTGGAGTATTGCGCACAGTTTTGGTCCCCTTACTTGAGGAAGGGTGTAAATGCATTCGAGACGGTTCAAAGGTTCACTAGATTGATTCCAGGAATGACGGACTTGTTTTATGAAGAGAGGTTGAGCAGTTTGGGCCCAGACTCGCTGGAGTTTAGCAGAATGAGAGGAGATCTAATTGAGGTGTACAAGATGCGAGAGGGGGGTTGACAGGGTGGACGTAGAGAGGATGTTTCCCCTTGTTGGACATTCTAGAGGGATTACTTCATTCAAAGGGTGATGAATCTGTGGAATTCTCTACCCCAGAATGCAGTGGACACCGGAACGCTAAACAAATTTAAGGAGCAGATAGATCAGTTTTTAATTAGTAACGGGGTGAAGGGTTATGGAGAGCGGGCAGGAAGGTGAGGATGAGACCGAGATGAGATCAGCCATGATCATATTGAATGGCGGAGCAGGCTCGAGGGGCTGAATGGCCTCCTCCTGCTCCTAGTTCTAACATCCTTATGAACGTAGGTACACCCACAGTACTGTTTGGGAGGAAGGTCCAGATTTTGACCCAGCGACAGTGAAGGAACGGCCGATGTATTTCCAAGTCAGGATGGTGTGTGACTTGGAGGGAAACCTCCAGGTGGTGGTGTTCCCATGTATCTGCTGCCCTTGTCCTTTAGGTGGGAGCAGTATTGAGTTTGGAAGGTGCTGTCTAAGTAGCACGGTAGCACAGTGGTTGGCGGCACGGTACCACAGTGGTTAGCACTGCTGCTTCACAGCTCCAGGGACCTGGGTTCGATTCTCGGCTTGGGTCACTGTCTGTGTGGAGTTTGCACATTCTCCTCGTGTCTGCGTGGGTTTCCTCCGGGTGCTCCGGTTTCCTCCCACAGTCCAAAGATGCGCGGGTTAGGTTGATTGGCCATGCTAAAAAATTGCCCCTTAGTGTCCCGAGATGCGTAAATTAGAGGGATTAGTGGGTAAATATGTAGGGATCTGGGGGTAGGGCCTGGTGGGATTGTGGTCGGTGCAGACTCAATGGGCCGAATGGCCTCTTTCTGTACTGGAGGGCTTCTATGATTCTAGCCTTGATGAACTCCTGCAGTGCATCTTGTAGATGGTACACACGGCCGCCACTGTGCGTGGGTGTGAATGTTTGTGGATGTGGTGCCAATCAAACAGGCTGCTTTGCCCTGGATGGTGTCAGGCTTCAAGGTTGGGTTGCCAATTCTGGTTGGATATATTCCTGAAGGTTCATTGCGAAGGTGAACCAGTGGATGTCATACATTTGGATTTTCAGGAAGTTCCACATAGAGTCATAGAAGATTACAGCATGGAAACAGGCCCTTCAGCCCAACTTGTCCATGCTGCCCAGTTTTTACTAGTTCCAATTGCCCACATTTGGCCCGTCTCCCCCATGTAACTATCTAAATGAATTGTACCCACCTATACTACTGCCTCTGGCAGCTTGTTCCAGACACTCACCACCCTCTGTGTGGAAAAATTGCCCCTCTGGACCCTTTTGTATCTCTCCCCTCTCACCTTAAACCTATGCCCTCTCGACTCCCCTACCTTTGGGTACATAAGAAGTTAGTGTGCAAAATTAAAGCACATGGGATTGGAGGCAATATATTGGCATGGATTGAGAATTGATTAGCATACAGGAAACAGAGAGTAGGAATAAATGAGTCTCCTTTGCAGTGGCAGGGAGTGACTAGTGGGGTCCCGCAGGGGCCAGTGTGTGGGCCCCAGCTATTCATGATACACATCAAAGATTTGGATGAGGGAAGCAAATATAATACTTCCAAGATTGCCGATGACACAAAACCTGGTGGGAATGAATGTGCTGAGAAGAATGTGAAGGGACTTCAGAGTGATTTAGACAAGTTGAGTGAGCGGGCAAACACATGGCAGATACAGTGTAATGTCAATAAATGTGAAGTTATTCAGAGAAAAAGAGTATTATTTAAAATAGTGACAGATTGGGAAACGTTGATGTACAGAGGGACCTGGGTATCCTTGTACATCAGTCACAGAGCAAGCTTGCAGGTACAGCAAGCAGTTAGAAAGGCAAATTGTTGGCCTTCATTGCAAGAGGACTCGAGTCCTGGAACAAGGATGTCTCACTGCAGCTGTATAGGGCCTCGTTGAGACCACACCTGAAGTATTGTGTGCAGTTTTGGTCTTCTTATCTAAGAAAGGATATACTTGCCGTAGAGGGAATCAAGCAAAGACAGATTCCAGGGATAGCAGGATTGTCGTACAAGGAGAGATTGGGTCAAATGGGCCTGTATTCACCGGAATTTAGGAGAGGGGATCGCATTGAAACGTAAAAAATTCTGACAAGGCTGGACAGACTGGATGCAGGGATGTTGGTTCCTCTGGCTGGGAGAGTCAAGAATAAGGGGTCTCAGGATATAGTGGAGGCCATTTAGGACTGAGATAAAAGGAGAAATGTCTTCGCTCAGAGGGTGGTGAACCTGTGGAATTCTCTACCACTGAAAGCTGTTCAGGCCAAATCACGGAATATATTGAAGAAAGAAATAGATTTCGAGACTCTAAAGGCAACAAGGGCTATGGGGAGAGTGGCATTGAGTGGCACGGTGGCACAGTGGTCAGCACTGCAGCCTCACAGCTCCAGGGATCCAGGTTCGATTCCCAGCTTGGGTCACTATCCGTGTGGAGTCTGCATGTTCTTCCCCTGTCCGTGGGGGTTTCCTCCCACAGTCCAAAGATATGCGGGTTAGGTGCATTGGTCATGCTAAACTGCCCCTTCGTGTCAGGGGGATTGGCAGGGTAAATACATGGGGTTATGGGGATAGGGCCTGGGTGGGATTGTTGTCCGTTCAGGCTCGATGGAGCGAATGGCCTCCTTCTGCACTGTAGGGATTCTGTGAGGCTAGGATAGAGGATCAGCTATGATCACACTGAAGGGCTGAATGGTCTACTCCTGCTCCTATTTTCTATGTTTCTATAAGACCTTCTGCACCAAACACACGGACCTACACACCCACCATTGATCAACTGACACGTCCATTGTGATAGCGTCAACAAACAGAAAGCTAACACTGTCAATTGCCCAACTGAATGGCAAAAAGCCTTTTGAGTTGGAATAAAAAATTAATTTTATTCTCTAAAGCTTTTTTTTAAAAAAAGCTACACCCATCACACATTGTCTTTGAAATTGGATAGGGCCTGACCTTTGCCAGAGAGTTTCAGGTTTTTAGGTGTCCAGATCACCAACAACTTCTCCTGGTCCCCCCCATGCCGACACTATAGTTAAGAAAGCCCCACCAACACCTCTACTTTCCCAGAAGACTAAGCAAATTTGGCATGTCAGCTACGACTCTCACCAACTTTCACAGATGCACCATAGAAAGCATTCTTTCTGGTTGTATCACAGCTTGCTATGGCTCCTGCTCTGCCCAAGACCGCAAGGAACTATAAAAGGTTGTGAATGTAGCCCAATCCATCACGCAAACCAGCCTCCCAACCATTGACTCTGTCTACACTTCCCGCTGCCTCGGCAAAGCAGCCAGCATAATTAAGGACCCCCACGCACCCCAGACATTCTCTCTTCCACCTTCTTCCGTCGGAAAAAAGGTACAAAAGTCTGAGGTCATGTACCAACCGACTCAAGAACAGCTTCTTCCCTGCTGCCATCAGACTTTTGAATGGACCTGCCTTGCATTAAGTTGATCTTTCTCTGCACCCTAGCTATGACTGTAACACTACATTCTGCACTCTCTCGTTTCCTTCTCTATGAATGGTATGCTTTGTCTGTATAGTGCACAAGAAACAATACTTTTCACTGTATGTTAATACATGTGACAATAATAAACCAAATCAAATTAGCCATGGGTAACGTGTGGAGTTACAGGGATAGGGTGGGGGAGGGGGCGTGGGTGGGATGCTCTGTGGGGGTGCATGGGGGTGGCCTCTTCTGCATGGTAGGGATCCAATGAATGGGCCAAATGGCCCCCTTGTGCGCTGCGTCATTTGATGATTGATTGGAATGCGGCTGGAGGCACATACAGTACAACCTTGCAAGAAAGCATTATGGAGTAGAAACGGGGGTTGGGGGGAGGTCCACTGCCAACTCCTCAGGTTCAACTGGGGCCTCATCATTGATGTTCCTGATGAAGGGAAACCAAGTGTGGTGACTACAAGAAGCTCCCACAGTCAGACATAACACACCGTGTTAAACAAGCAGTGAATGTAGACCCATCATTTTCCACACACAATTCAAGAGATGCTCCGGCTTGTAAAGGGATCAAAACTAGGAACCACAAGATACGAGTACATGGGATTTAATGGGATTGAGGGCTATAGATAGGACTAGAGGCGGGGATGTGATCGGCGCAACTTGTGGGCCGAAGGGCCTGTTTGTGCTGTGGCTTTCTATGTTCTATGTTCTATATCAGATAGTCACTAATAAACCCAATCGCGAATCCATTACCCAGAGAGTGGAGCTCACTATCACATGGGGCACTTGGTGATTGCCCAACTTCTCGTCTCAACAAAGAAAGGTTATAAGAACTAGGAGTAGGAGTAGGCCATCTGGCCCCTCGAGCCTGCTCCGCCGTTCAATAAGATCATGGCTGATCTTTTTGTGGACTCAGCTCCACTTACCCGCCCACTCACCATAACCCTTAATTCCTTTACTGTTCAAAAATCTATCTATCTTTGCCTTAAAAACATTCAATGAGGGAGCCTCAACTGCTTCACTGGGCAGGGAATTCCACAGATTCACAACCCTTTGGGTGAAGAAGATCCTCCTCAACTCAGTCCTAAATCTGCTTCCCCTTATTTTGAGGCCATGCCCCCTAGTTCTAGTTTCACCCGCCAGTGGAAACAACTTCCCTGCTTCTATCTTATCTATTTCCTTAATATTTTATCTGTTACTATAAGATCTCTCCTCATTCTTCTGAATTCCAATGAGTATAGCCCCAGTCTACTCAGTCTCTCCTCATAAGTCAACCCTCTCAACTCGGGAATCAACCTAGTGAATCTCCTCTGCACCCCCTCCAGTGCCAGTATATCCTTTCTCAAGTAAGGAGACCAAAACTGTACACAGTACTCCAGGTGTGGCCTCACCAGCACCTTATACAGCTGCAACATAACCTCGCTGTTTTTAAACTCCATCCCTCTAGCAATGAAGGACAAAATTCCATTTGCATTCTTAATTACCTGCTGCACCTGCAAACCAACTCCTTGAGATTCCTGCACAAGGACACCCAGGTCCCTCTGCACAGCAGCATGCTGCAATTTTTTACCATTTAAATATAGTCCATTTTCAACTGATATACTGACAGGGCAAATGAGGCAGCAGCGTCGACCAGATCAGACCAGACGGGTGTTTGACAACTCTGGGTCTGTACTCGGTGGAATTTAGATCGAAGAGGGAGGGGGAGAGGGAGGGGGAGGAGGGGGGCGGATCTCATTGTAACTTGCAGAATACTGAAAGGCCTGAATAGAGTGGACGCGGGGAAGATGTTTCCATTAGTCGGAGAGACTCGGATCCGAGGGCCCAGCCTCAGAGTAAAGGGACAACCCTTTAGAACCGAGATGAGGAGGAATTTCTTCAGTCAGAGGGTGGTGACCGCACGCGCACGCACACACGCACACACGCACGCACGCACGCACGCACGCACGCACACACGCACACACGCACGCACGCACGCACGCACGCACACACGCACGCACGCACACACGCTTTAAACTCCAAAGTGGCTGGAAAAGATCCTATGGTGCTGTCTTGAAGAGCAGCTTCCCCCTGGCAGTCCTTACAAAGTCAGCCTTCAACCAATATCAGAAAGAGTGGGGGGGGGGGAGATTTGGTCAACATCACCTGACTTCTAATGGGATCTTGCTGTGCACAAATGGCTGTCACACTTTCCACAGCAGTGACACCACAGCCAATGACACTGTCTTGAAGTCGCAAATGGTTTAAAAGTTTATTTACTAGTGTCACAAATAAGGCTTACATTAACGCTGCAATGAAGTTCCTGTGAAAATCCCCTAGTCACCACACTCCGGCGCCTGTTCGGGTACACTGAGGGAGAATTTAGCACGGCCGATGCACCCTAACCAGCACGTCTTTCAGACTGTGGGAGTAAACTGGAGCACCTGGAGGAAACCCACACAGACACGGGGAGAATGTGTACAGTCACCTGAGGCTGGGGAGATCGAACCCGGGTCCCTGGCGCTGTGAGGCAGCAGTGCTAACCACTGTGCCACCATAATGGTGCATTAGAAATGAAAGTTCTTGCCTTGGAAGAAAGGCCACTTGGGAAAGTTAGCAAGAGCAATGGATCCCCATCTCAGCAGAGGTCAGCACTGTGTTTGGTGGGATGTGGTGGGGATTTGTTTGGTTGGACTAGTAAACAAGAATTTAACATAAATCAGAGCAGGAAGAGGTCAGAGGGCCCGTGAAGTCTGCTCCATCACTCAATACAATCATGGCTAATCTTCATCTTCAACCCCATTTATTTTTATTCATCCATGGGACATGGGCATCGCTGGCTGCCCAGCATTTATTGCCCATCCCTAGTTGCCCGAGTGCAGTTGAGAGTCAACTATATTAAGGGTGGCACAGTGGCACAGTGGTTAGCACTGCTGCCTCACAGCGCCAGGAACCCGGGTTCAATTCCAGCCTCGGGTCACTGTCTGTGTGGAGTCTGCACGTTCTCCCCGTGTCTGCGTGGGTTTCCTCCGGGTGCTCCGGTTTCCTCCCACAGTCCAAAGATGTGTGGGTTAGGCGGATTGGCCATGTCAAATTGTCCCTTAGTGTCAGTGGAATTAGCAGGGTAAATGCATGGGGTTACGGGGATAGGCTGGGATTGTGGTCGGTGCAGAGTTGATGGGCCGAGTGGGCTCCTTCTGCACTGCAGGGATTCCAAAAGTTGCATTACGAGGTACAGAGCAAACGTTCGGTTGGTTACATTGAAGAACTTGGCTAGCTTTAAGGTTTCCGAATGTGAAGAAGAAAGATCCAAAAGAGGTGAGAGCGATACCTGCAAAGACCTTTTGAGAAGGTGGCCAACTATGATATGTGCCTGCATAGAGTGCATTACGAACATTCAGTTGGTTTGACTGAATGGCATCGCTGGGGCACCGATGATGTGTGGACCCACTTCTCCATCCAGACTGGACAACACAAATATTTTAAATATTGACATGGAGATTTCTTCACTCATTTACAAACAAAATGAGTGCAGTTCCCACAATATCTCTTGTGAGGGGTAATGGGATGGTAGCCCACATTCTCTACTTTGATTTGGGGGTGGCACAGTGGTTAGCACTGCTGCCTCACAGCGCCAGGTTCAATTCCCGGCTTGGGCCACTGTCTGTGTGGAGCCTGCACGTTCTCCCCGTGTCTGCGTGGGTTTCCTCCAAAGATGTGCAGGTTAGGTGAACTCGCCATGCTAAATTGCCCCTCAGTGCCAGGGGGACTAGCTAGGGTAAATGCATGGGGTTATGGGGATAGGGCCTGGGTGGGGCTATGATCGGTGCAGATTCAATGGGTTGAATGGCCTCCTCCTTCTGCCCTGAGGATTCCATAATACTCAACAAGCTCGACACCATCCAGGACAAAGCAGCCTCGCTTGTTTGGCACCCCATCCACAAACATCCACTCCCTCCACCACCGACTCACAGTGACAGCCGTGTGTACCATCTACAAGATGCACTGCAGCAACTCACCAAGGCTCCTCAGACAGCACCTTCCAAACTCACTACCATCCAGGAAAAAGAGCAGCAGTTACCTGGGAAAACCACCACCTGGAGGTTCCCCTTCAAGCCACTCACCATCCTGACTTGAAAATAGATCGGCCGTTCCTTCGCTGTCTCTGGGTCAAAATCCTGGAACTCCCTCCCTAACAGCACCGTGGGTGTACCTACACCTCAGGGACAAGCTAAACTTGTACCCGCTGGAGTTCAGAAGAGTAAGAGGCAACTTGATTGAAACACATCACATCCTGAGGGGTATTGGACAGGGTGGATGTGGAAGGATGCTTCCTCATGTGGGACTATCTAGAAGTGGGGGGCGGGGGGGGGCACTGCTTAAAATAAGGGGTCGGCCATTTAAGACGGAAATGAGGAGAAATGTTTTCGCGAGCGAGTGTCTGGAACTTTCTCAAAAGACGGTGGAAGTAGATTTTTGAATGTTTTCAAGGCCGAGCTACATAGATTCTTGATCAGCAAGAGGGTAAAAGGTTATTGGGGGAGGCAGGAGGGTTAGTTCATAAGTTCATAAGATATAGGAGCAGAATTAGGCCATTCGGTCCATCGAGTCCGCTTCACCATTCGATCATGGCTGATATGCCCCTCATCCCCATTTTCCTGCCTTCTCCCCATAACCCTTCAACCCATTCCCAATTAAAAATCTGTCTAACTCCTCCTCAAATTTACTCACTGTCCCAGCATCCACTGCACTTTGGGGCAGCGAATTCCACTACTTTGGGAGAAGTAGTTTCTCCTCAACTCTGTTTTAAATTTGCTGCCCCTTATCCTAAGACTATGACCTCTCGTCCTAGAATGCCCCACAAAAGGAAGCATCCACTCCACGTCTACTTTATCCATACCTTTTATCATCTTGTATCCCTCAATTTGATCTTCCCTCATTCTTCTAAATTCCAGAGAGTATCGGCCTAAACTGTTCAATCTCTCTTCATACGACAAACCCCTCATCTCTGGAATCAATCTAGTGAACCTCCTCTGAACTGCCTCCAATGCCACTACATATAGGTCACTGAAAGTGGCAATGCAGGTGGAGAAGGTAGCCAAGAAGGCATACGGCATGCTTGCCTTCATCGGCTGGGGCATTGAGTTTAAAAATTGGCAAGTCATGTTGCAGCTTTATAGAACCTTAGTTCGCCGCACTTGGAATATAGTGTTCAATTCTGGTCGCTGCACTACCAGAAGGATGTGGAGGCTTTGGAGAGGATACAGAAAAGATTTACCAGGATGTTGCCTGATATGGAGGGCATTAGCTATGAGGAGAGGTTGGAGAAACTTGGTTTGTTCTCACTGGGACGACGGAGGTTGAGGAGCGACCTGATAGAAGTCTACAAGATTATGAGAGGCATGGACAGAGTGGATAGTCAGAAGCTTTTTCCCAGGGTGGAAGAGTCAATTACTCGGGGGCACAGGTTTAAGATGCGAGGGGCAAGGTTTAAAGGAGATGTACGAGGCAGATTTTTTTTTTTACACAGAGGGTGGTGGGTGCCTAGAACTCATTGCCGGGGGAGGTAGTGGAAGCGGATACGATAGTGAGTTTTCAGGAGCATCTGGACAAATACATGAATAGGATGGGAATAGAGGGATATGGTCCCCAGAAGGGTAGGGGGTTTTAGTTCAGTCGGGCAGCATGGTCGGTGCAGGCTTGGAGGGCCGAAGGGCCTGTTCCTGTGCTGTAATTTTCTTTGTTCTTTGTTTTTTATCTTTCCTCAAATACAGGGACCAAAACAGTTCCCAATACTCTTGATGTGGCCTCACCAATGCCTTGTAGGGTTAGAGTCAGATCAGCCAATGGCAGAGCAGGCTCGAAAGACCGAGTGGCCTACTCTCTGAACCGGTGTGGCTTCCTCGACGGGAGTGGGAATTCAAGCTCACCCTTGGCTTTATTCTGTACCACACACACTAACCAGTTAGCTGGCCCCTGATTCATCAGCAAATAAAAGGGAAAGGGTTTCCAATGACTGAAGGGTTGATGACCGGAGGACATATTTTTAAAAAGACAACATGAGGGAAAACAATTTGGTGCAGCTAGTGGTTAGGATTCGGGACACACTGTCTGGAAGCGGCGAGGGTTCAGATGCAATATAAAGCTTCGGATAGATATTTAGAGAGAGAGAAATTGCAGGGCTAGCGGGGAAGGAGAGGGGTGGGGTTAGTTGAATTGTTTTGAATGAGCAAGCACAGGCTGGCTGGGTTACATGGTCTCATAGAAGCCCTACAGAGCATGAGGCCACTCAGCCCATCGAGTCTGCACCAACTCTCCGCATCTGAATCCGCATTTTACCCAGACCCACATCCCCACCCTATCCCTGTAACCCCACGCATTTACCATGGCTAATCCCCCTAACCTGCACATCTTTGGACACTAAGGGGCAATTTACCATGGCCAATCCACCTAACCTGCACATCTTTGGACACTAAAGGACAATTTAGCATGGCCAATCCACCTAACCTGCAAATCTTTGGACACTAAGGGGCAATTTACCATGGCCAATCCACCTAACCTGCACATCTTTGGACACTAAAGGACAATTTAGCATAGCCAATCCACCTAACCTGCAAATCTTTGGACACTAAGGGGCAATTTACATGGCCAATCCACCTAACGTGCACATCTTTGGACACTAAAGGGCAATTTAGCATGGCCAATCCACCTAACCTGCACATCTTTGGACACTAAGGGGCAATTTAGCAGGGGCCAATCCACCTAACCTACAGACCTTTGGACTGTGGGAGGAAACCAGAGCACCCGGAGGAAACCCACGCAGACACGGGGAGAATGTGCACTCTCTGCACAGACAGTGACCCAAGCCAGGAATCGAACCCGGGTCCGTGGCGCTGTGAGGCAGCGGTGCTAACCACCGTGCCACCGTGTCGCCCTCCTGGTCAGACACGTGGTGGGAAGAAAGTTGGAGGCTCGACCATCATTATCCAGAGCTCCAGACTGCAACATGGCCACCTTGGGGAAGCCAGTTGGCCGATTGGTGTCAACAGCACAAGATTTGATTGCCGTTCTGGCTGGGGTGGATTCCAGATTCCTCTCCTGACCTGTGGGGGAGGTGGCAGCTTTGTGGGGTCTGACCTCCCTTCGGGTAAAGAACTGGAGGAGGAAACTTTAGACCTGGATGACCCGAATCCCTGTCTCTGCCCCTCTCTACCCCACTACCTCGAGTGAGAAGGTTACCTCCCTAGCAAAGAGATGTTGAAGGAGAGAGAAAGGACACAAGACAGAAGAAAGAGCAGGAGAAAGAAGGAAAAGTAAGCCTCCCTACACCCGGCGAATAGAAACTCGACATGGCAACCCCTCAGCAAGCGGAGATTCGCGAGCAGGAGTGGGTTTCTAGAGACTGTCTGTCTCCAGAGACTGTCTGTCTCCATCTTCAAATCGGTGGAGAGAGATTGGAGTGTGCGGTTCAGGAACCTGGGACACAACAACGTTCCGAGGCTCCACACTGGCTATTTTCAGAGGTATGATATAAACAAATTTTGTCACAGGGGCAGGCAGCGAGAGAAATAAACAACTCGGTCAGCAAACACAGCAACTCATCACATCCAGACACTCTGCCGGGACAATCCCGCTGATTTAACCTGGATCCATCACCCCCCAGGATCTACAAAGGAGCCATTTCCAAAATACAGGAAATTTAACAGACACTAGAAGCAGGAGGAGGCCATTCGGCCCTTCGAGCCTGCTCCACCATTCATTTTGATCGTGGCTGATCATCAAATTCAATATCCTGATCCCCCCCTTCCCCTCGATCCCTTTAACCCCAAGAGCTATATCTAATTTCTTTTTGAAATCAGACGTTTTAGCCTCAATTACTTTCTGTGGGAGTGAATTCCACACATTCACCACCCTCTGGGTGAAGAAATTTCTCCTCAACTCAGTCCTAAAATGTTTACCCCTTATCCTCAAACTATGACCCCTAGTTCTGGAGTTCCCCCACCATCAGGAACATTCGTTCTGAATCTACCGTCAGAATTTTATAAGCTTCTGAGATCCCCTCTTGCTCTTCTCAACTCCAGTGAATATAATCCTAACCGATTTCGTCTCTCCTCACATGACAGACCTGCCATCCCAGGGCAGCACGGTGGCACAATGGTTAGCACTGCTGCCTCACAACGCCAGGGACCCGGGTTCAATTCCTGCCTCGGGTCACTGTGTAGAGATTGCACATTCTCCCCGTGTCTGCTCCGGTTGCCTCCCACACTCCAAAGCTGTGCGGGTTAGGTGGATTGGCCATGCTAAATTGACTCCAGTCTCAGGGGATTTAACAGGGTAAATATGTGGGGTAACAGGAATAGGGCCTGGGTGGGATTGTGGTCGATGCAGACTTGATGGGCTGAATGGCCTCCTTCTGCTCTGTAGAGATTCTATGAGAATCAGGCTGGTAAACCTTCGCTGCACTCCCTCTATAGCAAGGACATCCTTCCTCAGATAAGGAGACCAAAACTGCACACAGTACTCCAGGTGTGGCCTTACGAAAGCCCTGTACAATTGCAGCAAAACATCTCAGCACTATATGTAAATCCTCTCACTATACAGGCCAAAGTACCATTTGCCTTCTTTACTGCCTGCTGTGCGACTGATGCACGAGGACTCCAAGATCTCCAAGATGAGGTTGCTTTGGCAGACAGAGCGAAGGAAAATCCAAAGAGCTTCTATAGGTATGTTAGGAGCAAAAGGATAGTGAGGGAAAAAAAAAAAATGGTCCTCTTGAAGACCAGAGTGGTGGACTGTGTATGGAACCAAAAGAGATGGGGGAGATACTAAATGGTTTTTTTTGCATCCGTATTTACTGAGGAAACGGGCATGGAGTCTACGGAAATAGGGCAAACTGGTAGGGAGGACATGGAACCTTTACAGATTAAAGGGGAGGAGGTGCTCGCTGCCTTGAGGCAAATCAGAGTGGATAAATCCCCAGGACCGGACAGGGTATTACGGACCTTGAGGGAAGCTAGTGTTGAACTTGCAGGGGCCCTGGCAGACATATTTAAAATGTCAGTATTCACAGGGGAGGTGCCGGATGATTGGAGGGTGGCTCATGTTGTTCCGTTGTTTAAAAAAGGTTCCAAAAGAAATCCGGGAAATTATCGGCAAATTAGTAAGTTTGACGTCGGTGGTGGGCAAGTTATTGGAAGGTGTGATAAGGGATAGGATCTACAAATATTTGGATAGACAGGGACTTATTAGGGAGAGTCAACATGGCTTTGTGCGTGGTAGGTCATGTTTGACCAATCTATTAGAGTTTTTCGAGGAGGTTACCAGGAAAGTGGATGAAGGGAAGGCGGTGGATGTTGTCTACCTGGATTTCAGCAAGGCCTTTGACAAGGTCCCTCCTGGGAGGTTAGTTAGGAAGGGTCAGTCGCTAGGTATACATGGGGAGGTAGTAAATTGGATAAGACACTGGCTCAATGGAAGAAGGCAGAGAGTGGTTGTGGAGGATTGCTTCTCTGAGTGGAGGCCTGTGACTAGTGGTGTGCCGCAGGGATCGGTGTTGGGTCCATTGTTGTTTGTCATCTATATCAATGATCTGGATGATAATGTGGTCAATTGGATCAGCAAGTTTGCTGATGATACAAAGATTGGAGGTGTAGTGGACAGTGAGGAAGGTTTTCAAAGCTTGCCAAGGATTTGGACCAACTAGAAAAATGGGCTGAAAAATGGCAAATGGAATTTGCCTATAGATGATCTGGAGGAGGGGACGGAGTGTAGGGTAACGAAGTTTGCAGACGACACAAAGATAAGTGGAAAAGTGAATCGTGTGGAGGACGGAGAAGATCTGCAGAGAGATTTGGACAGGCTGAGTGAGTGGGCGAGGATATGGCAAATGGAGTATAACGTTGAGAAATGCGAGGTTATACACTTTGGAGGAAATAATAACAAATGGGATTACTATCTCAATGGAAACAAATTAAAACATGCTACCGTGCAAAGGGACCTGGGGGTCCTTGTGCATGAGACGCAAAAGCCCAGTCTGCAGGTACAACAGGTGATCAAGAAGGCAAATGGGATGTTGGCCTATATTGCGAGGGGGATAGAATATAAAAGCAGGGATGTCTTGATGCACCTGTACAGGGCATTGGTGAGGCCGCAGCTGGAATACTGTGTGCAGTATTGGTCCCCTTATATGAGGAAGGATATATTGGCATTGGAGGGAGTGCAGAGAAGGTTCACCAGGTTGATACCGGAGATGAGGGGTTTGGATTATGAGGAGAGGCTGAGGAGATTGGGTTTGTACTCGTTGGAGTTTAGAAGGATGAGGGGGGATCTTATGGAGACTTATAAGATAATGCGGGGGCTGGATAGGGTGGAGGCGGAGAGATTCTTTCCACTTAGTAAGGAAGTTAAAACTAGAGGACACAGCCTCAAAATAAAGGGGGGTCGGTTTAAGACAGAGTTGAGGAGGAATTTCTTCTCCCAGAGGGTGGGGAATCTCTGGAATTCTCTGCCCACTGAGGTGGTGGAGGCTACCTCGCTGAATATGTTTAAAGCGCGGATGGATGGATTCCTGATCGGTAAGGGAATTAAGGGTTATGGGGATCAGGCGGGTAAGTGGTACTGATCCACGTCAGATCAGCCATGATCTTATTGAATGGCGGGGCAGGCTCGAGGGGCTAGATGGCCTACTCCTGCTCCTATTTCTTATGTTCTTATGTTCTTAACGCAGACAAGTGTGAGATATTGCACTTTGGAAGGACAAATCAAAGTAGAACGTACAGGGTAAATGGTAGGACTCTGAAGAGTGCAGTTGAACAGAGGGATCTGGAAATACAGGTACAGAATTCCCTAAAAGTGACGTCACAGGTGGATAGGGTCGTAAAGAGTGCCTTTGGTACATTGGCCTTTATAAATCGGAGTATCGAGTATAAAAGTTGGAGTGTTATGGTAAGGTTATATAAGGCATTGGTGAGGCCGAATTTGGAGTACTGTGTACAGTTTTGGTCACCTAGTTACAGGAAGGATGTAAATAAGATTGAAAGAGTGCAGAGAAGGTTCACAAGGATGTTGCCGGGACTTGAGAAGCTGAGTTACAGAGAGAGATTGAATAGGTTGGGACTTTATTCCCTGGAGCGTAGAAGATTGAGGGGAGATTTGATAGAGGTGTATAAGATTTTGATGGGTATAGATAGAGTGAATGCAAGCAGGCTTTTTCCGCTGAGGCTAGGGGAGAAAAAAACCAGAGGGCATGGGTTAAGGGTGAAAGGAGAAAAGTTTAAAGGGAATTGTGGTGAACCATCGTTGGTTCACCACTGGGGGTTGTTATTATGTTACTGTTGGGCTAGGGTGTTGTTACTGTGGGGGTTGTACAATGTTGTTGGGTTAGGGTGTTTACCTGTTATAAGTGTTATCATGGCACATTCCAGTGGGGTCCCGCCTCCGGTGGCGAGGTATAAGACTCTCTGCTCCGGCAGGACCCCTTCAGTCTGAACTGGTGTATTCGTGTTAGTAGTTCCATTGTTACACAATAAAAGCCTTCAATATCGAAGCCTTGGTTCCACGTGCTTAATTGTCGCGCATCAGGAATATTAGGGGGGGCTTCTTCACGCAGAGAGTGGTGGGAGTGTGGAATGAGCTGCCGGATAAAGTGGTATTTAAGAAAAACTTGGACGGGTTCATGGATGAGAGGGGTGTGGAGGGATATGGTCCAAGTGCAGGTCAGTGGGACTAGGCATAAGATGGTTCGGCACAGACAAGGAGGGCCAAAAGGCCTGTTTCTGAGCTGTAATTTTCTATGGTTCTATCTCGCTGACTATCCACCGGTCTCAATTTACACCCATTCAAGTCATAATCTGTCTTCCTATTATAGAGTCATAGAGATTTACAACATGGAAACAGGCCCTTCGGCCCAACTTGTCCATGCCGCCCCTTTTTTTTAAAACCCCAAAGCTAATCCCAATTGCCCACGTTTGGCCCATATCCCTCTGTACCCATCTTACCCATATAACTGTCTAAACGCTTTTTAAAAGACAAAATTGTACCCGCCACTACTACTACCTCTGGCAGCTCGTTCCAGACACTCACCACCCTCTGTGTGAAAAAATTGCCCCTCTGGACCCTTTTGTATCTCTCCCCTCTCACCTTAAACCTATGCCCTCTAGTTTTAGACTCCCCTACCTTTGGGAAAAGATATTGACTAACTAGCTGATCTATGCCCCTCATTATTTTATAGACCTCTGTAAGATCACCCCAGACCTATTATTGCTACCAAAGTGGATAACCTCACATTTATCCACATTATACATTATGGCCTCTTTCTGCACTGTAGGGATTCTTTAATTCTAAAGAGTCAGTCATGCACGCAGGTGCCAAGGACGAGGTCAGCCGTGGGTTGGGAGGGGTGCGGGTAGCACTCTCACTCAAAGTTGTGCGTTCAAGTCCTCCTCCAGGATTTAAGCACAAACTCCAGGCTGACACTTTCAGTGGATTTAGGAGCGGGTGCTTCAGGGATATGCAAGGCTTCAGATGAGATGCCAGTCTGTGCTCTCGGTGGGAGAGGGGGCAATGTCGAGGAAGATCCCACAGCTATTATTTCAAAGAGTTATTCTGCCGTCTTGGCCAATACTTACCCCTTAGACTACAACTTAAAAACCCTGATCATTATCTCATTGCTGTTTGTGGGAGCTTGCCGGGCACAAATTGGAGTTGGGACATCGTGTTGAAGTTGTACAAGACATTGGTAAGGCCACACTTGGAACACTGTGTACAGTTCTGGTCACTCTATTGTAGAAATAATATTCTTAAACTAGAAAGAATGCAGAAAAGATTTACTAGGATGCTACCGGGACTTGATGGTTTGAGTTATAAGGAAAGGTTGGATAGACTGGGACTTTTTTCTCTGGAGCGTAGGAGGCTGAGGGGTGATCTTATAGAGGTCTATAAAATAGTGAGGGGCATAGATTAGCTAGATAGTCAATATCTTTTCCCAAAGGTAGGGGAGTCTAAAACTAGACAGCATAGATTTAAGGTGAGGGGGGAGAGATACAAAAGGGTCCAGCGGGGCAATTTTTTCACACAGAAGGTGGTGAGTGTTTGGAACAAGCTGCCAGAGGTAGTAGTAGAGGCGGGTACAACTTTGTCTTTTAAAAAGCATTTAGACAGTTACACGGGTATGATGGGTGTAGAGGGATATGGGCCAAATGTGGGCAATTGGGACTAACATAGGGGTCTAAAAAAAAGATGGCATGAACAAGTTGGGCCAAAGGGCCTGTTTCCATGCTGTAAACCTCTGTGGCTCTATAAATTGGCTCCTGAATTTACGCCAGTTGAATGCGTTGGCTTTAAAGAGCTTTAGGGCATCCTGGGATATTGAGAGAAGATGAATAATGCTCTCTTAATAAACTGACGGTGTTTATATGCACCAGTAATCACTGGGGTAGGTAGCACCATAACATCATGCTCCCCCAGCAGCAAGGGGCTGTAACCTTGGGATTGTGGGTGAAGAATCGGGGTTTGGACTTCTCTAGAGCTGTGATCTGCTGGTCATGCAACTTGTTTAATTAATTTATGGGATGCTTGGATTAAATGGCCCATTTCAGAGGGCAGTTGAGAGTCAACCACATTGCCCTGGCTCTGGAGTCACCTGGAGGCCAGACCGGGTTAGGACGGCAGATTTCAAAAGAGAAAATGCTGGAAAATCCCAGCAGGTCTGGCAACATCTGGAAGGAGAGAAAAGGGCTGACGTTTTGAGACCAGATGTCCTTTGACAAAGGGTCATCTGGACTCGATGTCTTACAGATGTTGCCAGACCTGCTGAGATTTTCCAACATTTTCTCTTTTGGTTTCAGACTCCAGCATTCGCAGACATTTGATTTTATAAATATGGCAGATTTCCTTCCCTAAAGGGGGCATTAGTGAACCAGATGGGTTTTTCCGACAATGGTTTCATGGTCATCAGTAGATTCTTAATTCCAAATGTTTATTGAATTCAAATTTCACCATCTGCTGTGGCGGGATTCGAACCCGGGTCCCCAGGACATTATCCTTGGCCTCTGGATTACTAGTCCAGTGACAATACCACTACGCCACCGCCACTGTCTCCCCCTCTTGAGGCAATTACCTCAGATGTCTAACCGAGCTGTTTTCTTTTTGCCCAAACTGGCCAGCACACACAGTTACCACTTTTTAACCGCTCCGAATGTCCGCGCGCGAGCGTGACCATTTAGAACTTGCACAGGATCTGGCTCAGGTTTGACTGCTGGCAGCAATGACAATGTGCCTTTGTTACGGTTAAAACATCCCCAGGAGTTTCACA
Organism: Mustelus asterias; assembly: GCF_964213995.1. NCBI lineage: Eukaryota > Metazoa > Chordata > Chondrichthyes > Carcharhiniformes > Triakidae > Mustelus > Mustelus asterias. The sequence continues at coordinate 6,095,498 of NC_135821.1, read as the reverse complement.
CAGGGTGGGGTTAGGGGGCAATTTAGCGTGGCCAATCCACCCTAACCTGCACATCTTTAGAATGTGGGAGGAAACCGGAGCCCCCGGAGGAAACCCACGCAGACACGGGCAGAATGTGCAGACTCCACACAGACAGTGACCCCAAGCCGGGAATTGAACCTGGGTCCCTGGCGCTGCGAGGCAGCAGTGCTAACCACTGTGCCACCCATGATCCCCTTCTGCGGATCACTGGCAAATCTTGTTTGAAACTCGCCCCCTGGGAGAGAGGGTGGCTGGTGGGGGTTAGATTTTGGAAAGTGTCCAAAGATGTGTAGGTCAGGGGAATTAGCGAGGTAAAAATGTGGCGTTAATAATAAGAACATAAGAACTAGGAGCAGGAGGAGGCCATCTGGCCCCTCGAGCCTGCTCCGCCATTCAATAAGATCATGGCTGATCTTTTCGTGGACTCAGCTCCACTTACCTGCCCGCTCACCTTAACCCCTTTTCTGTTCAAAAATCTATCTATCCTTGCCTTAAAAACATTCAATGAGGTAGCCTCAACTGCTTCACTGGGCAGGGAATTCCACAGATTCACAACCTTTTGTGTGAAGAAGTTCCTCCTCAACTCAGTCCTAAATCTGCTTCCCCTTATTTTGAGGCCATGCCCCCTAGTTCTAGTTTCACCTGCCAGCGGAAACAACTTCCCTGCTTCTATCTTATCTGTTCCCTTCATAATTTTATATGTTTCTATAAGATCCCCCCTCATTCTTCTGAATTCCAATGAGTATAGCCCAGTCTACTCAGTCTCTCCTCATAAGCCAACCCTCTCAACTCTGGAATCAACCTAGTGAATCTCCTCTGCACCCCCTCCAGTGCCAGTATATCCTTTCTCAAGTAAGGAGACCAAAACTGTACACAGTACTCCAGGTGTGGCCTCACCAGCATGTTATACAGCTGCAACATAACCTCCCTGTTTTTAAACTCCATCCCTCTAGCAATGAAGGACAAAATTCCATTTGCCTTCTTAATTACCTGCCGCACCTGCAAACCAACTCCTTGAGATTCTTGCACAAGGACACCCAGGTCCCTCTGCACAGCAGCATGCTGCAATTTTTTACCATTTAAACAATAGTCCATTTTGCTGTTATTCCGACCAAAATGGATGACCTCACATTTACCAACATTGTACTCCATCTGCCAGACCCTCGCCCACTCACTTAGACTATCTATATCCCTTTGTAGACTTTCAACATCCTCTGCCCACTTTTCTCTGCCACTCATCTTACTATCATCTATGAATTTTGACACACTACACTTGGTCCCCAACTCCAAATCATCTATGTAAATCGTAAACAATTGCGGTCCAAACGCTGATCCCTGAGGCACACCACTAGACACTGATCGCCAACCAGAAAAACACCCATTTACCCCCACTCTTTGCTTACGGGGACAGAGCCTGGTTAAGATGTGTTGTCGGAGAGTCGATACAGACCTGGTGGGCTGAATGGCCTCCTTCTGCACTGTAAGGATCCTATGTTAGGGCAGGTGACCAAAAACCTTGTCAAAGAGATAGTTTTTAAAAAGGAGACGAAAGGTAGAGGTGGGGGGTGGGGGAGGGAGGGTTTAGGAAAGGAATTGCAGAGCTGTGGACCCAGGCAACACAACACAGGCTCATCAATGGTGGGGACGATGGAAAATCGGGGATGCGTGAGGGGACAGGAGTGGCGTGCAGAGGCATGAGGGTGGTGGAGCTGGAGGAGGTTACAGAGGGTCGGGACAGAAGCATTTGAAAACTGGAGTGGCTGGGGCGAGAAAAAGTTTATTTATTAGTGTCACAAGTTGGCTTACATTAACACTGCAATGAAGTTACTGTGAAAATCCCCTAGTCGCCTGTTCGGGTACACAGAGAGAATTTAACATGGTCAACGCATCTAACCAACACGTCTTTCGGACTGTGGGAGGAAACTGGAGCACCCGGAGGAAACCCACGCAGACACGGGGAGAACGTGCAGACTCCGCACAGACAGTGACCCAAGCCGGGAATCGAACCCGGGTCCCTGGCGCTGTGGGGCAGCAGCGCTAACCACTGTTCCGCCCTAAATCCTGAGATCATCATTTTAAGAGATTAATAGATCACCTCGAAATCAGTCCCAACAGCGACTGACCAGCAGCAACCAGTCTTTCACCTCAAGAAAAAATGCTCCGAGAACCAGCTAAGTGTGGATTCCATTCAAATAACAACACGACCATTTCATAGGCAGTTATGACACTTAACTGTGACAACACTCAAGTCATCGCCTGCTCCCTCTCTCCTCCCAGCTAGGTGTCAGGATCTCTTGTTTACTAACTGCCAACGCAAATCTTCTCCACCCAAGCCCGGCCTATGAACCCAATCGCCTGGAAGCCTGCCAACTTGACGTGACACAGGCCCAGGTCCTGCGTGGGTCAAAGGTCGCAGCCGGAGAGATCTAACCGTGTGTATGTACACACACACAATCATCATTCAAAAAGAGAGAGAGAGAGAGAGAGAGTAAAGAGAAACAGGAAATACACAGTGGCTCTGAAAGCGAGACAAGGAGAGTTTGCTGCTTTGGGGTGGAGGCTATCGCTCTGAATAGTTTCTGAGTTTGCAAGCGATTTTCTGCCATGTGACTCAAGCAACGGGAGCTTCAGAAACATGAAAGAGAGAGAGAGAGACCTGCACACACACACAGGCACCGAGCCTCCACCCAAAACCATCAACCTGCCCATTCTCGCTCAGATGCTGCTCAACATCCTGTGTTTGTTCAGATGACGCCAGATCGCTCCGGCGTTTCCCTGTTTCAATCCCCACCTTTCTTTCCACCTCAGGTTTGATCGATTTACAGACTGCTTAAAGGCGCGACCAATCCCAGGTCACCGGCTCAGGACAGGACAGGACAGGACCGAGAGCAACGTCTATCCAGCGGCCCATCAGCCAATAACGGCTGGCAGTTATAGAGCACCGGGGCAGTTGGGGGGTGGGAGGGGAAGGAACATCTCCCAACATAGTCCGCAGAAACGGAGGGGCTGAGAGATTAATGAGCGAAGGGGCCCCGAGGTGTGGCGGGGGATAGGAGAGGAAAGGGGGTGAAATGGGGGGGGGGGGGGAAGAAGAAGGGGGCAAGAGGGCCGGGGGGTGAAGAAGGGGGCAAGAGGGCCGGGGGAGGGGGAGAGAAGAAGGGGGCAAGAGAGCCGGGGGGGGGGGGGCGGGAGAGAAGAAGGGGCAAGAGGGCCGGGGGTGAGAGGGCTGGGGGGTGGGGGGAGAAGGGGGCGAGAGGGCCAGGGGGGGATAGAAAGGGGCAAGAGGGCCGGGGGGGGATAGAAAGGGGCAAGAGGGCCGGGGGGGGGGAGAAAAGAGAAGAAGGGGGCGAGGGGATGCGAGAAGAGGGCAAGGGGGCTGGGGCAATGGGGGGCGAGAGGGCTGGGGGGGGGGAAGAAGGGGACAAGGAGGCCAGGGGGACAGGAGAAGAAGGGGGCAAGAGGGCCAGAGGGGGGGTGGTGGTGGGGGAGAGGAAGGGGGTGAGAGGGGTGGGAGAGGAAGGGGGCAAAAGGGCTGGGGGGGGGGGGGGGGCAGGCAGATGGATTATAGGAAGGGGATTGAGGGAGAGATTTTATGGCAAAAGTAATCACGAGAGTGAGAGAGATGTAACAGGGAGATATTGAGAGAGGGGGAAGATGATAGGACAAGAGATCAGGAAGGAGAGATAATGGGGAGAGAGAGGGAGGGGGAGATTGAGGGGAGAGATACTGAGCGAGCACTGGGAGCATTGCAAGAGGCATTTCCAGAGTCTAGGCCCTGGACAGTTTAAGATAAAGTGACCGATGATTAAAACCCAGATAAATGCATAAACAATCAGGACTGGAGGAAGACGCAATCCTGAATCATTATAAGGCAGGAGATGGTTACAGAAATATCTTTCCATCTCTGGATTCTGCAACTCCCAGATTACAATTTCCAAAGCGGTGCAGTTCACTGACAGCACCCCCTACTGAATATCAAGTTTCACTCTGACAGCTTCCCCCCCCGTCCCCTCCTACCCTCCCCCCCAGTTTGCTCAGGGAAAATTAACTGGAATCAAAGGATGGGAATGGGGAAAGTGTCCCCAAGGTCATTAATCCCCATCCCAGCACAGCTTTGCAGGGGAACTGAGGGCACAGTTCAAACCACCAAACTCAATCATCCCACATGACATAGGAGCAGAATGAGGCCACTCGGCCCATCGAGTCTGCTCCGCCATTCAATCATGGCTGATATTTTTCTCATCCCCATTCTCCTGCCTTTTCCCCATTACCCCTGATCCCCTTATTAATCAAGAACCGATCTATCTCTGTCTTAAAGACACTCAAGACATCTCAAAGCAACCTCACACAAAATAAAAAGTAATTCTGCCACCCACAACCCTGAATTAGAAAATGAATTCTATCAAAAAAATCATAGAATCCCTACAGTGCAGAAGGAGGCCATTCAGCCCATCGCGTCTGCACCGACCACAATCCCACCCTGGCCCTATCCCCGTAACCCTATGCATTTACCCGAGCTAGTCCCCCTGACACCAAGGGGCAATTTAGCATGGCCAATCCACCTAACCCACACACCTTTGGACTGAGAGAGCTATCCCCTAGTCACCACACTCCGGCGCCTGTTCGGGTACACCGAGGGAGAATTTAGCACGGCCAATGCACCCTAACCAGCACGTCTTTCGGACTGTGGGAGGAAACCGGAGCACCCGGGAGGAAACCCACGCAGACACGGGGAGAATGTGCAGACTCCACACAGACGGTGACCTAAGCCAGGAATGGAACCCAGGTCCCTGGCACTGTGAGGCAGCAGTGCCAACCACTGTGCCACCTCTGAATCAAAACATAAACTCCCCTTTCGGTGGGGAGGGCGTCTGAAACTTTTTTTAAAGAAATCTGATTGCAAGAGGAGGGGGAATGTCTGTAAACAGGTTAAAAAATCCCTGCCCCAGGTTGAAAACCAGGGTCAGTATTGTCAACACTAATACTTATTTTTAAAAATAAAAGTAAATTTAAACTATTTAAAGTTTTCTATTTTATAAAATATGTCCAGCCTACACTCTGGGAGCACTCACAGCACCGGGTGGGTCAGTTTCCTCAGCTCAGGACGCGATAGTAAAACTTTTCGCAAACTTTTTCCAAACTTGTTTTTTGCTTGGTTTCTCTCTCTCTCTATACGCCGCCGCTGGCATCTTGCCTTCCGCACCGTTTACCTGGATGAATTGGATGGTGAGGGCACTCTTACCCACCCCACCTCCTCCTACCACCACCAGCTTGAACTTCTCCTGGGAGTTGCTCATCGTCCTAGCCGCAAGAGCGAAGTAGAAATCAGGAAGCGAATTTGGAAGAGCCGGGGCCGCTTCTCTCTCTCTCTATGGGGCTACGCTCAGCCTCGGCGTCCCCTGCTAAACCTATGTTAATCTAAGCCAATCTATGCATGAATATTAATTCCGCCCTTAAGTTTCAACCCCCACTCACTTTCCTTATTTGGTGAGTTTCTCAATAAGAAGGCTGGGAGATGCCTTCTGGGTCCCAAAGCCTCCAACCCAACATTTCACTCACTCCTGGGGGTGCTGTAAGCTAACAAACGTGGCCGCTGAGTCAGAATTATGCACTTTGGTAGAAGAATAGAGGAACTGAATACTATTTAAACAGAGCAAGATTCATTTTGAATCCCTGCAGTGGAGAAGAGGCCATTCAGCCCATCAACTCCACACTGACTCTCTTATAGTATCTTACCCAGGCCCTGTCACGATGGCACAGCGCCAGGGATCCGGGTTCAATTCTGGCCTCGGGTCACAGTGTGGAGTTTGCACGTTCTCCCCGTGACTGCTTGGGTTTCCTCCGGGTGCTCCGGTTTCCTCCCACACTCCGAAAGATGTGCGGGTTAGGTGAATTGGCCATGCTAAATTGCCCCTTAGTGTCCAAAAATGTGCAGGTTAGGTGGATTGGCCATGCTAAGTTGCCCCTTAGTGTCCAAAAATGTGCAGGTTAGGTGGATTGGCCATGCTAAGTTGCCCCTTAGTGTCCAAAAATGTGCAGGTTAGGTGGATTGGCCATGCTAAGTTGCCCCTTAGTGTCCAAAAATGTGCAGGTTAGGTGGATTGGCCATGCTAAGTTGCCCCTTAGTGTCCAAAGATGTGCAGGTTAGGTGGATTGGTCATGTTAAGTTGCCCCTTAGTGTCCAAAGATGTGTAGGTTAGATGGATTAGTCATGCTAAGTTGCCCCTTAGTGTCCAAAGATGTGTAGGTTAGGTGGATTGGCCGTGCTAAATTGTCCCTTAGTGTCCAAAGATGTGTAGGTTAGGTGGATTGGCCATGCTAAGTTGCCCCTTAGTGTCCAAAGATGTGCAGGTTAGGTGGATTGGCCATGCTAAGTTGCCCCTTAGTGTCCAAAGATGTGCAGGTTAGGTGGATTGGCCGTGCTAAATTGTCCCTTAGTGTCCAAAAATGTGCAGGTTAGGTGGATTGGCCATGATAAATTGCCCCTTAGTGTCCAAAAATGTGCAGGTTAGGTGGATTGGTCATGTTAAGTTGCCCCTTAGTGTCCAAAGATGTGCAGGTTAGGTGGATTGGTCATGCTAAGTTGCCCCTTAGTGTCCAAAAATGTGCAGGTTAGGTGGATTGGTCATGCTAAGTTGCCCCTTAGTGTCCAAAGATGTGCAGGTTAGGTGGATTGGCCGTGCTAAATTGTCCCTTAGTGTCAGTGGGGTTAGCAGGGTACATACGTGGGGTTACGGAGATAGGGCCTAGGTGGGATTGTTGTTGGTGCGGGCTCAGTGGGCTGAGTGGCCTCCTTCTGCTGAGTGGCCTCCTTCTGCAGTATCAGAATTCTATTATACCGAAGGAGGCCATTTAGCCCATCATGTCTGTCCCAGCTTTCTAAAGAGCTTTTCAATGGGATTTAAAATAACCAGGGTAAGGGGGCATGTGGTTATGTACTGGAGCAGTAATCCAGAGGCCTGGACTAATGATCAAGGATCACCAGAATACATCAATTCTGGTCGCCACACCACCAGAAGAATATGGAGGTTTTGAAGCGGATACAGAAAAGATTTACCAGGATGTTGCCTGGTCTGGAGGGCATTAGCTATGAGGAGAGGTTGAAGAAACTTGGTTTGTTCTTGCTGGAACGACGGAGGTTGAGGGGCGACCTGATAGAAGTCTACAAGATTATGAGGGGCATGGACAGAGTGGATAGTCAGAAGCTTTTTCCCAGGGTGGATAAGTTTAAGGTGCGAGGGGCAAAGTTTAAAGGAGATGGACGTGGCCGGGGAGGGATTGTGGTCGGTGCAGACTCAATGGGCCAAATGGCCTCCTTCTGCACCATAGATTCATTCAAAAGTCCCCTTGAGGGAAGGACATCTGCTGTTCTTACCCGGTCTGGCCTACATGTGACTCCAGACCCACAGCAATGTGGTTGATTCTGAAGTGACCTTATTGTATCTAGCAATGTCCTGATTCCCCAGATTGAATAAAAGAAAGTTCCACATCTCCCAAACTATGCAATTTTTTCCCTTCCTCATATACATCCAATCCACGTTGGAAAGTTAGGATTGAATCTGTTTCCAGCACCCTTACAGCAACAACAATGTCTTACATTTGTATAGAACCTTTAACATAGTTCACATTTCAAGGTGGCACAATAGAGACACTTGGATGAAAATGAGTTGTGTTGGCCGTGCTAAATTCTCCCTCAGTGTACCCGAACAGGCGCCGGAGCGTTGGACTGGGGTGGGCACAGTAAGAAGTCTCACAACACCAGGTTAAAGTCCAACAGGTTTATTTGGAATCACGAGCTTTCGGAGCGCTGCTCCTTCCACAGGCACTCACCTGATGAAGGAGCAGCGCTCCAAAAGCTCGTGATTCCAAATAAACCTGTTGGACCTTAACCTGGTGTTGTGAGACTTCTTACTGAAAATGAGTTGCCCAGAGGTAAATTAGCAAAGGTACCCTTTAAATGGCTTGAGGCAAGGTTTCAGCAGAAAAAACTGTCCGTAATATTGGCCGGAAGTTTCCGGTCATTCAGGCCCCTCTGACACTGCTAGCGAGGATGGAGAATTTGGCACTCAGCCAAATCTCTGTTCACCGCAGCGGGGCTGGAAAATCCCTTCAGCGTGAACGGCCAGAAAATTCCACCCAACAACTTGCATTTATTTGCATACTTTTAGCATAATGAGGTCAGCCTAAAATGCTTCTCTCTCTCCAGGTACTATTGGTGAGCATGCACTTCCAGGTGTTGGTCCATGTGTTGGATGGCACGGTGGCACAGTGGTTGGCACTGCTGCCTCACATCGTCAGGGACCCCGGTTCAATTCCGGCCTCGGGTCACTGTCTGTGTGGAGTCTGCACATTCTCCCCATGCCTGCGTGGGTTTCCTCCGGGTGCTCCGGTTTCCTCCCACAGTGCAAAGATGTGCGGGTTAGGTGGATTGGCCATGCTAAATTGTCCCTTAGTGTCCCAAAATGTGCGGGCTAGGTGAATTGGACATGTTAAATTGCCTCTTAGTGTCCCAAAATGTGCGGGCTAAGTGGATTGGCCATGCTAAATTGCCTCTTAGTGTCCCAAAATGTGCGGGCTAGGTGAATTGGACATGTTAAATTGCCTCTTAGTGTCCCAAAATGTGCGGGCTAGGTGGATTGGCCATGTTAAATTGCCCCTTAGTGTCCCAAAATGTGTGGGCCAGGTGGATTGGCCATGTTAAATTGCCCCTTAGTGTCCCAAAATGTGCGGGTTAGGTGGATTGGCCATGCTAAGTTGCCCCTTATTGCCCCAAGATGTCTAGTTTAGAGGGATTAGCAAGATAGGGTACAAGGATAGGGCTGGGTGGGATCGTTGTTGGCACAGGCTTGATGGGCCAGATGGCCTCCTTCTTCACTGTAGGGATTGTATGATTCATAGTTATGCTTGGCAAGGTACTGCAATGGTTTGCCATTGTGTTCTGTAGGTTCTTGCTGACCAGGAGACTCTCCTGCCCATGCAACCTGCCATCGATATACTGGAAGGATTTTCAGGTTCATACTCAACCTGCCTTGACTGCATTGTCAACGCACCTTCCTTGGCCATCAAGGCCTGGAGTGGGAGTCGAACCGAGAACTTCTGGCTCAGAGGAAGGGACACGGCCCACTGCGTCACAGCGTCTCCCCAAGGTACGTCACAAGAGCACAATCAGCCATTCATTTCACACTGAAGCAAAAATGGAGTCATTCGGGACAGGTGGCCAAATAGCTCAAGGAGATAGATCATAAAGAATGTATCAAAGGAGCAGGTGGAGGTGGAGAAGTTTAGGCAGAGAATTCAAGCGTATAGAAGCTCGACAGCTGAATGCCTGGCCAACAATGGTGGGGCAAAGTGAGCCGCAAGAGGCAGCATGGTGGCTCCGTGGTTAGCACTGCTGCCTCACAGTGCCAGGAACCCCAGTTCGAATCCCGGCTTGGGTCACTGTCTGTGCGGAGTCTGCACGTTCTCCCTGTGTCTGCGTGGGTTTCCTCCGGGTGCTCCGGTTTCCTCCCTCAGCCCAAAGATGTGCGGGTTAGGTGGATTGGCCATGATAAATTGCCCCTTAGTGTCCAAAGATGTGCAGGTTAGGTGGATTGGCCATGCTAAATTGCCCCTTAGTGTCCAGAGATGTGCAGGTTAGGTGGATTGGCCATGCTAAATTGCCCCTTAGTGTCCAAAAATGTGCGGGTTAGGTGGATTGGCCATGCTAAATTGCCCCTTAGTGTCCAAAGATGTGCGGGTTAGGTGGATTGGCCATGCTAAATTGCCCCTTAGAGTCCAAAGATGTGCAGGTTAGGTGGATTGGCCATGCGAAATTGCCCCTTAGTGTCCAAGGATGTGCAGGTTAGGAGGATTGGCCGTCCTAAACTGTCCATTAATGTCCTAAGATGTGCGGGTTAGGGGGATTGGCCATGCTAACTTGTCCCTTAGTGTCCAAAGATGTGCAGGTTATGTGGGTTGGCCATGCTAAATTGCTCCTGAGTGTCAGGAGGACTAGCTGGGGTAAATGCTGGGGTAATGCGGATAGGGCCTGGGTGGGATTGTGATCGGTGCAGACTCGATGGGCCGAATGGCCTCCTTCTGCACTGTAGGGATTCTGTGATTGGAGGAGCACAGAGATCTCCAATGGTCGTGGAGCTGGAGGAGGATACAGAGGGACAAAATCATGGGGGAATTTGAACACAAGGCTGAGAAATCTAAAATTGAGACACTGGTGAACTGGGAATTAATGTACTTACTCCCTTCGAGTTGAAGCAAGTGTTCCCATGTCCTTACATGTTGAGTAAAGTGTACAATTCCATCTCATCCTGGTAAACAGCCTCAGAATGTAATCTTCAATGCGTCTGGCCTTGGAAAGGGTCCAGAGGAAGTTCACAAGAATGATCCCTGGCATGAAGAGCTTGTTGTATGAAGAACGGTTGACGGCTCTGGGTCAGTGCTCATTGGAGTTTAGAAGGATGAGGGGGGATCTTATTGAAACTTACAGGATACTGCGAGGCCTGGATAGAGTGGACGTGGAGAGGATGTTTCCACTAGTAGGAAAAACTAGAACCAGACGGCACAACCTCAGGCTAAAGGGACGATCCTTTAAAACAGAGATGAGGAGGAATTTCTTCAGCCAGAAAGTGGTGAATCTGTGGAACTCTTTGCCACAGAAGGCCGTGGAGGCCGGGTCATTGAGTGTCTTTAAGACAGAGATAGATAGGTTCTGATTAATAAGGGAATGAGGGGTTATGGGGAAAAGGCAGGAGAATGGGGATGAGAAAAGTATCAGCCATGATTGAATGGCGGAGCAGACTTGATGGGCCGAGTGGGCGGCACGGTGGCACAGTGGTTAGCACTGCTGCCTCACAGCGCCAGGGACCCAGGTTCAATTCCCGGCTTGGGTCACTGTCTGTGTGGAGTCTGCACGTTCCCCCCGTGTCTGCTTGGGTTTCCTCCGGGTGCTCCGGTTTCCTCCCACAGTCCAAAGATTAGGTGGATTGGCCATGATAAATTGACCATTAGTGTTAAGGGGTAATAGCTGGGGTAAATGCTTGGGATATGGGAATAGGGCCTGGGTGGGATTGTGGTCGGTGCAGATCTGATGGGTCGAATGGCCTCCTTCTGCACTGTACGGATTCTATGATTCTATGAGTGGCTTAATTCTACTCCTATGTCTTATGGTCTTATGGTCAATGTGATTGGTCTATTTCACATCAGTGAATTTACCAGCTTGTTGGCCGTTGATGTGAACCGCTCGCACACCGGAGACTGGCACTCTCAACCCGTCTGGCTTCGTTCCGGACGCACCTTCCTCAGCCGTCAGGTCTTGGGATGGGACTCGGATCCAGAGCTGCCGGCTCAGAGTGAGAAGTTTGACAGCACCAGGGTTAAAGTCCAGCAGGGTTTATTTGGGATCACGAGCTTTCGGAGCACCGCTCCTTCATCAGGCGAGTCACATTCTGGCTCAGAGACAGGGACACCCAGCCCACCGCAACCCCTGCTCGTGTGTGAAGCTGTTCCCCCGAGGCGGCTGAGGGACAAGCTGGGCGGTGAAGGGTTAAGTATTTGCAGGCTGCAGGAGATGGGAATGTTGTCGGAGGTGAGTCAATAGATCGAAATTCCTGGTTAAGTGCTGGTTACCGAGTGATGTCGGATTGACTGGGAGCTCTGATCGGCTGGAATTTATGACTCTGGTCTCTGTCTTCATGCAGGAGTGATCATTAAATCCGGTGAGTCACCAGCTGCTTTAACAATGTTCTCAATCCCGGCTCCATGTTCTCCCAAGTTCCCTCCTTTCCTTCTGCAGCCACCAACACCTACCCCGCACGTTCCCCAACCTCGAGATACCTAAATCGACGCAGTATTCAATTAGGAGCTGAACAAGAATGCTTGGCCGGGTTACGCCTGTAGCCACCGGAGTTTAGAATAGACTCAGAGACGATTTAGAATCCTACAGTGCAGAGAGAGGCCATTCAGCCCATTGAGTCTGCATCAACCACAATCCCACACAAGCCCTATCCCCGTAACTCCATGAATTTATCCTAGCTTGTCTCCCTGACACTAAGGGGCAATTTAGCATGGCCAATCCACCCTAACCTGCACATCTTTGGACACTAAGGGGCAATTTAGCATGGCCAATCCACCTAACCCACACATCTTTGGACACTAAGGGGCAATTTAGCACGGCCAATCCACCTAACCCGCACATCTTTGGACACTAAGGGGCAATTTGGCATGGCCAATCCACCTAATCTGCACATCTTTGGACACTAAGGGGCAATTTAGCATGGCCAATCCACCTGCAGGGAGGGTGGCGAGAGCGGAAGACCAGCAATGCGGGTTGCAGGGCTGGTCAACGATCGTGAGTGTGGAGTCTGAACGTTCTCCCCGTGTCTGCATGGGTTTCCTCCGGATGCTCTGGTTTCCTCTCACAGACCAAAGATGGGTAGATTAGATAGGTGGATTGGCCATGCTAAATTGCCCCTTAGTGTCCAAAGATGTGCAGGTTAGGTGGATTGGCCGTGCTAAATTGCCCCTTAGTGTCCAAAGATGTGCAGGTTAGGTGGATTGGCCATGCTAAATGTCCCAGTGCGGCCTCACACGCATAGAATCCCTACAGTGCAGAAGGGGGCTATTCGGCCCATCGAGCCTGCACCGGCAACATTCCCACCCAGGTCCTATCCCCATAACCCCACATATGGGCACCACAGTGGCACAGTGCAGGAGGAGGCCATTTGGCCCATCGATTCTTTACTGACTCTCTGACAGAGTATGTTACCCAGGCCCTATCACACTATCCCTGTAACCAATTTAGCATGGCTAATCTATCTAACTTACACATCTTTGGAGACTGAGGGGCAATTTAGCACGGCCTATGCACCTGACCAGCACGTCTTTCGCACTGTGGGAGGAAACCGGAGCACCCGGAGGAAACCCACGCAGACACGGGGAGAACGTGCAAACTCCACACAGACAGTGACCCGAGCCGGGAATTGAACCCGGGTCCCTGGCGCCGAGAGGCAGCGGTGCTAACCCCTGTGCCACCGTGCCGCCCAGGATCTGCTCAAAGGAGATACGCAGCTGGGGCCCTCGAAAGCTGTGACAGGGTAAGGAAGAACTTGACTTTGGGGAATATCTCACGGCTTCGGAATGACCCAGGGTAATTCAGAACCATGGGGCACAACTGAAATTGATTGTGGTTGGACAGGAAATGTGGCTTCCAATCTGCATTCAATAAGTTCCCACAAACCCTGATATGAGAAACATTGAAATCCTTTCACACTCATGTGGTAAAAATAAAACTATTTTGCACCACCTGTCGCCACCTTAGTTTCACCACTAAACATCCATCAGACAAAGAAGCTGTGTCCACCTGACCCCTCCACACAGCACTGAGTCCCTCCTCCCCCACTCCCAGGTATTAACAGCAACAATAAGGCCTTGGACAGAGTGGACCATTTTCTATACTTTGGGAGTCTACTGCCAACAAGGGGAGACATCGACGGCGAGCTTCAAAGTAAAGTAAAGTTTATTTATTAGTGTCACAAGTAAGGCTTACATTAACATTGCAATGAAGTTACTGTGAAAATCTTCATCGTCGCCACACTCCGGCGCCTGTTCGCGTACACTGAGGGAGAATTTAGCGCGGCCAATGCACCCTAACCAGCACGTCTTTCGGACTGTGGGAGGAAACCGGAGGAAACCCACGCAGACACGGGGAAAACGTGCAGACTCCACACAGATATTGACCCAAGCTGGGAATCGAACCTGGGTCCCTGGCGCTGTGAGGCAGGGATCTCCGCCCTCCTACGCAGCTCAGAGACGTAGACTATTTACAGCAAGACCTCAAAACTCTGGAGAGGTACCACCAACACTGCCTCCGCAAAATCCTGCAAATCCATTGGCAGGATAGACGCATTAACATCAGTGTTCTCACTCTGGCAGGCATCCCCAGCATCGACCACGCTTAATCAGCCCTGCCAGGCGGGGCCACATTGTCCGCGTGCCAGACATGGGACTCCCCAAACAAACACCCTACTCAGAGCATCAACCCAGCAAGCGGACCCCAAGAGGACAGAGGAAACATTTCTAGGACAACCTCAAAGCCTCCTCGAAAAAGTGGAACAGCCCCACCGACACAAGGAAACCCCTGGCCCAAGACCACCCCCAGTGGAGGAAAAGCATCCGGGAAGGAGCTGGACACTTCCTGTTTCACCGCCAAGCGATGAGAGTGAAGGGATAATGTGGCAATCCAGGCACCCCACCCACCCACTCCACACGCTGGCTGCCCCCTGTGACAGAGACTACGGGTCACACATTGAACTCCTCAAGATGCGAGGTCACACAACACCAGGTTATTGTCCAACAGGTTGATTTGAAATCACAAGCTTAGGAGCGCTGCTCCTTCACCAGGTGAGAGCCAGTCCAATGGATGGGCGGCAGGGTGGCACAGTGGTTAGCACTGCAGTCTTACAGCGCCAGGGACCCAGGTTCGATTCCCGGCTTGGGTCACTGTCTGTGTGGAGGTTGCATGTTCTCCCGTGTTTACGTGGGTTTCCTCCGGGTGCTCTGGTTTCCTCCCGCAGTCCAAAGATGTGTAGGTTAGGTTGGATTGGCCATGCTAGATTGCCCCTTAGTATCCAAAGATGTGTGGGTTTGGTGGATCGACCAGGCTAAATTATCCCTTATTGTCCAAAGATGTCCAGGTTAGGTGGATTGGCCATGCTAAATTGCCCCTTAGTGTCCAAAGATGTGTGGGTTAGGGGGATTGGCCATGCTAAATTGCCCCTTAGTGTCCAAAGATGTGTGGGTTAGGGGGATTGGCCATGCTAAATTGCCCCTTAGTGTCCAAAGATGTGTGGGTTAGGGGGATTGGCCATGCTAAATTGCCCCTTAGTGTCCAAAGATGTGTGGGTTAGGGGGATTGGCCATGCTAAATTGCCCCTTAGTGTCCAAAGATGTGCGGGTTAGGTGGATTGGCCATGCTAAATTGCTCCTCAGTGTCAGGGGTACTAGCCAGGGTAAATGCATGGGGTTATGAGGGTGGGGCCTGGGTGGGATTGTGTTTGGTGCAGACTCGATGGGCCGAATGGCCTCCTTCTGCACTGCAGAGATGCTATGATTCTAACGCCGGCATCTCCACATCATTGAACTCCTCAGTCACCTGAGAACTCATTTTTAGTGAGGAAACAACTCATTTGATTTAATTTATTGTCGTCACACGTATTGACGTACAGTGAAAAGCATTGTTCCTTGCGCGCTGTACAGACAAAGCATACCGTTCATAGAGAAGGAAAGGAGAGGGTGCAGAATGTAGTGTTACAGCCACAGCTAGGGTGTAGAGAGAGATCAGCTTAATGCGAGGTAGGTCCATTCAAAAGTCTGACGGCAGCATCGTTGACTCAGAGGAACTGCCTAAGAAGAGGAAATTCCTCCCTCACTTTCTTCCATTTATGTTTAACTTCTATTCCCATTCAATTTAATGTGTGTGTATCTTTCACCGCTCTGTTACTGGAGAGCAGTAAGACCCTGAGCACAGCTACATTCTTGGGGAGTTGCTGCATTGTTCGCATTCCTGCGGTATGTGGACGAGGAAATGATTCACTGCCTTTCTGCCAATCAAAGCCGCGTTTAACAGAATGGCCCGGACAGTATCCAGCCAGGGGAGGGAGGGAGGGAGGGGTAGACGTTGAGTGAGCAGTGGGTTGGGCAGGCGGAGGGGTGGGGGGGGGGGGGTGGGTGGTGCGGTTTGGAGAGAGAGAGAGAGAGAGAGAGAAGCAGGCATCTTCCTGAGACAGGTCCTGTGGGAGTGGACCCAGCACCAGTCAAGATCCTGCGAGCTTTTAAACAGACTCCAGGATTAGGAAGAAGTTCCTCGGCTCTCTCAAAGGGGACAGCCGACCTTCACTGGCAGCTCAGGGACTCACGCTTTGGTATTAGTCAGCCGTGGCTCAGTGGGTGACACTTTCTTTATTGAGTCACTTGCTAAATCTGGAGGTCATGGGTTTAAAGTAAAGTGAAGTTTATTTATTAGTGTCACAAGTTGGCTGACATCAACACTGCAATGAAGTCACTGTGAAAATCCCCTAGTCGCCACACTCCGACACCTCTTCAGGTACACTGAGGGAGAATTTAGCACGGCCAATGCACCTAACCAGACTTTTGGACTGTGGGAGGAAACCGGAGCACCCGGAGGAAACCCACGCAGACACGGGGAGATCGGGCAGACTCCGCACAGACAGTGACCCAAGCCGGGAATCGAACCCGGGTCCCTGGCGCTGTGAGGCAGCAGTGCTAACCCACTGTGCTACCGTGGGTTTAAATCCCACTTCACTTGTGACCTGACCACAAGAGGTAGGCTGTCGCCCCCCAGTGCGGTGCTGAGAGAGTGCTGCACTGTCGGAGGCACCATTTCCCAGGTAAACGGAGGTAGAGTACCGCTCCCGGGCGGACATGAAAGACACTAATGGAAGAAGAACAAAGAGTCGGGGCGGGGGGGAGGGGGGGGGCGGTCCCCCCAAAGCGTCCTGATCAATAGTTATCCCTCAATCAACAATCAGGAAGACAAGCTTTGGCCTAGTTAGAGTGGACTTGGAGGGGATGTTTCCACTAGTAGGAAAAACTAGAACCAGAGGGCACAACCTCAGACTAAAGGGACGATCCTTTAAAACAGAGATGAGGAGGAATTTCTTCAGCCAGAGGGTGGTGAATCTGTGGAACTCTTTGCCGCAGAAGGCTGTGGAGGCCAGGTCATTGAGTATCTTTAAGACAGAGATAGATAGGTTCTTGATCAATAAGGGGATCAGGGGTTATGGGGAAAAGGCAGGAGAATGGGGATGAGAAAAGTGTCAGCCATGATTGAATGGCGGAGCAGACTTGATGGGCCGAGTGGCCTGATTCTGCTCCTATGTCTTATGGCCTTACATCAGCCCCTGTTTGTTTATGGGATCTTTCTGTGCACAAGGCTCAAGCCTAAATCCGATCACATCTCTCGGGGAAAACCCCGAAGCACCTCGATCGACTTCTGATGCTCAAAAGCCGCGGCTAACCTGTGCACAGCAGGATCCCACAGGTAGCAATTGAGGCGGAGGACCGGTTGAGTGTATTTTTGATGGCCCAAGGAGGAGATGTGTTGGTTGAGGTATTCCAAGAACTCCAGGCTCTTGTTTGAAAGCTGGCATGTCCCCTCCACCCCACACCCCCCTCTCCTCTAACTGAAAGCTTTTCTGATGAATCATAAAGAGTCGATACATCACGGCACTGAGTCAGACAGGAACATTCTGACTTCAGTCCCTGGCCGGTGTTTGATCACCGGCAAGGCAGCTTCTGCACAGTGTCCAGGGCTAGAGAGAGAAAAGAAATCTGAATCAATCATGTTCCCCGCAAAGGGGAGGCGATGGCCTAGTGGTATTATCGCCAGACTATTAATCCAGCAACTCAGCTAATGTTCTGGGGACCCGGGTTCGAATCCCACCACGGCAGATGGTAGAATTTGAATTCCATAAAAAAAATCTGGAATTAAGAATCTACTGATGACCATTGTCGATTGTCGGAAAAACCCACCTGGGTTCACTAACGTCCCTTCAGGGAAGGAAATCTGCCGTCCTTACCCGGTCTGGCCTACATGTGACTCCAGAGCCACAGCAATGTGGTTGACTCTCAACTGCCCTGCAAGGGCAACTAGGGATGGGCAATAAATGCTGGCCCAGCCAGTGACGCCCATGTCCCATGAATGAATAAAATAAGTGAATCCTTAGAGCTATTTTAAACTATCTCAAATCAGCCAAGATCTCATTGAATTACGGAAAAGTCTCGAGTGGGCTGAGTGACCTCCTCCTGTTCCCATGAGTAAATAAAAGATTCTTCTGCAGTTTTCTTGCTCTTTCCTGGGGTAAGGTTCTCCCTGTACCAGTTTCCAACCCCTCACAGCCTAAAGATGTGCAAGTTAGATGGATTGGCCATGCTAAATTGCCCCTTAGTGTCCAAAGGTGTATAAGTTAGGTGGATTGGCCATGTTAAATTGCCCCTTAGTGTCCAAAGATGTGCAGGTTAGATGGATTGGCCATGCTAAATTGCCCCTTAGTGTCCAAAGATGTGCAGGTTAGGTGGATTGGCCATGCTAAATTGCCCCTTAGTGTTCAAAGATGTTGAGGTTAGGTGGATTGGTTGTGCTAAATTGCCCCTTAATGTCCAAAGATCTGCAGGTTTGATGGATTGGCCATGCTAAATTGTCCCTTCGTGTCCAAAGATGTGCAGGTTATGTTTAAAGTTTATTTATTAGTGTCACAAGTCGCCTTACATTAACAATGCAATGAAGTCACTGTGAAAATCCCCTAGCCGCCACTCTCCGGCACCTGTTCGGGTACACTGAGGGAGAATTTAGCATGGCCAATGCACTGGTTTCCTCCTACGGTCTTTCGAACAGATTCCGCACAGACAGTGACCCAAGCCGGGAATCGAACCCCGGTCCCTGGCGCTGTGGGTCAGCAGTGCTAACCACTGTGCCACCGTGCTGCCCATTGATTGGCCATGCTCAATTGTCCCTTAGTGTCGGGGGATTAGCAGGGTAAATATGTGGGGGTTACGGGGATAGGGTCGGATTGTTGTTGGTGTTGGCTTGATGGGCCGAATGGCCACCTTCTGCACAGCAGGGCTTCTATGATTATAGAATCATAGAATCTCTACAATACAGAAGGAGGCCCTTCGACCCATCGAGTCTGTACCGACCACAATCTCACCCAAGCCCTATTCCCGTAACCCCACGCATTTACTCTGCTAATCCCCCTGACACTAGGGTCAATTTAGCATGGCCAATCAACCTGACCCGCACATCTTTGGAGTGTGGGGGGAAACCGAAGCACCCGGAGGAAACCCACGGAGAGAATGTGCAAACTCCGCACAGACAGTCACCCAAGGCCGTAATTGAACCTGGGACCCTGGCATTGTGAGGCACCAGTGCTAACCACTGTGCCACCGTGCCGCCCTCTACATTGGCCATGTCACTCTCTGAATTTCTTCAGTACCATGACATACGGTTAGGATTAAGCACACAATCGGGGAAGGGGGCTAGGGAAGGTGAGAGGGAGAGGGGGGAGGCTTATCCAGTTACTCGCCCCTAGGTCTACGGCGACCGGAAGCCTCGCACAGTGAGCTTTCCCCACTCCGCCAGTTTAATATCTCATGCTATTTGTTTCAGGAAGTGTTGAAATGCAGCAGAAGTGGAGATGCAATCGGCATCGGAGATGGAGTGAGTTGTCATGTACTGTAATTAACTAAAAGTCCATCCTGTGTTATTACTGCCACAGCTGAATCCGACTGAATTTTAAGAATACTTTTGTGATTTAAAAAATGAATGACAGGGGAGACGATCGTATCTGCCTTTGGTTCTGATCACAGACATCACATTCAAGTTCTCAGCCCCCTTACTATTCTCCTTAGACACCTCTGACTGTGTGGGCAGATCCCCCTCCAACTCCATTTTCAAGTTTGCTGACGACACCACCGTAATGGTTGGATCTCAAACAATGACGAGACAGAGTACAGGAATGAGATAGAGAATCTGGTGAACTGGTGCAGCAACAATAATCTCCCCCTCAATGTCAACAAAACGAAGGAGATTGTCATCGACTTCAGGAAGCGTAGTGGAGAACATGCCTCTGTCTACATCAACGGGGATGAAGTGGAAGTGGTTGAGGGCTGCAAGTTTCTAGGTGCTCTCAGTTTCTAAGTGTCCAGATCACCAACAATCTGTCCTGGTCCCTCCATGCTGACACTATAGTTAAGAAAGCCCACCAACGCCTCTACTTTCTCAGGAGGCTAAGGAAATTAGGCATGTCCGCGAGAACTCTCACCAACTTTTACAGATGCACCATAGAAAGCATCCTTTCCAGATGTATCACAGCTGGGTATGTCTCCTGCTCTGACCAAGACCGCAAGAAACTACAAAGTGTTGTAAACATAGCCCAGTCCATCACGCAAACCAGCCTGCCATCCAATGACTCCATCTACACTTCCCGCTGCCTCGGGAAAGCAGCCAGCATAATCAAGGACCCCGCGCATCCCGGACATTCTCTCTTCCATCTTCTTCCATCGGGAAAAAGATACAAAAGTCTGAGGTCACGTACCGACCGGCTCAAGAACAGCTTCTTCCCTGCTGCCGTCAGACTTTTGAATGGACCTTCCTTATACTATCTTTCTCTACACCCTAGCTATGACTGTAACACTACATTCTGCACCCTCTCCTTTCGTTCTCTATGAACGGTATGTTTTGTCTGTATAGCGCGCAAGAAACAACACTTTTCACCGATACATGTGATAATAATAAATCAAACGAAAAAAGAGGTTATTGTTAGTAAGGATACTATCGGAAATTGAAAGCTTGAGTTATAGGAGAGGCTGGATAGATTGGGACTTTTTTCCCTGGAGCGTAGGAGGCTTAGGGGTGATCTTATAGAGGTCTATAAAATAATGAGGGGCATAGATCAGGTAATCAACATCTTTTCCCAAAGGTGGGGGAGTCAAAAACTAGAGGGCATAGGTTTAAGGTGAGAGGGGAGTGATACAAAAGGGTCCAGAGGAGCAATTTTTTCACACAGAGGTTGGTGAGTGTCTGGAACAAGCTGCCAGAGGTAGTAGTAGAGGCGGGTACAATTTTGTCTTTTAAAAAGTATTTAGACAGTTACATTGGTGAGATGGGCATTGAGGGATATGGGCCAAATGCGGGCAAGTGGGATTAGCTTAGGGGTTAAAAAAAAGGGGCGGCATGGACAAGTTGGGTCGAAGGGCTTGTTTCCATGCTGTAAACCTCTATGACTCTAAGGAACTGGGGGAGGGGGACTTCTCATTCCACACTCCCCTCGCGCAAGACCTGTGGGCTGTCACTTAGTTAACAGAGTCCTGAGATTGTAACTAAGATCTTGTGGCTTGTGTAATCAAATTAAACACTGGCCCCGGTGACTAATGCGGTATGAACTTCACAGAAGTAAAAATCAGTCCTCCGGGGCCGTCAGTAATTCTTGTTGTCTTATCTACTCCGGAAGAGTCTCTGTCCAGTAGCAAGCAGTTTACGCTCATCAATCGCGAAACAGATCCACAGATAAAGTTAATCCGTGTTGTGAGTAGCTTGTGCAGGAGTGGTGATCTATTCAGACAGAGTTGCGTGGAACTGGTGTCTCCTTATAACAATCTGATTGACTTGTTACCCAACTCCCCTGTCAGCCACACACCGCGCCGCACTGTATCGTATCCTTCACAAACCCTCTCCGCGCATCGCTCTGTCCTTCTCTAGATGAAAATAACAGAGTACTGCGGATGTTTGGAAATCTGAAATAAAAGCAGAAAGTGGTGGGAGTACTCAGCAGGTCTGGCAGCAATCTGTGTGAGAGAGAGGACAGGAAGAAGTCTCACAACACCAGGTTAAAGTCCAACAGGTTTATTTGGTAGCAAATACCATAAGCTTTCGGAGCGCTGCTCCTTGGAGCAGCGCTCCGAAAGCTTATGGTATTTGCTACCAAATAAACCTGTTGGACTTTAACCTGGTGTTGTGAGACTTCTTACTGTGTTCACCCCAGTCCAACGCCGGCATCTCCACATCATGAGAGAGAGAGAGACAGAGAGAGAGAGACAGAAAGAGAGAGAGAGAGACAGAGAGATTGAGAGACAGACAGAGAAAGAGAGGGACAGCGAGAGAGACAGAGAGAGAAAGAGACAGAGAGACAGAGACAGAGAGAGAGATAGAGAGAGAGATAGAGAGACAGAGAGAGAGAGTGACAGACAAAGAGAGAGACAGAGAGAGAGATAGAGAGAGAGAGACAGAGAGAGAGAGAGATAGATAGAGACAGAGAGAGAGAGACAGAGAGAGAGAGATAGAGAGAGACAGAGAGAGAGAGACAGACAGAGAAAGAGAGAGAGAGAGAGAGAGAATGACAGACAGAGAAAGAGAGAGAGAGACAGAGAGAGAGATAGAGAGAGACAAAGAGAGCGAGAGACAGAGAGAGAGAGACAGAGAGAGAGATAGAAAGATAGAGAGACACAGAGAGAGACAGAGATAGTGGCCGGAATCCTCTGGTTGTTTACGCGCTGCCTCCGCTGCCAGTGAGAATTTGACGCTCAGCCCAATCTCTGTTCACTGCAGCGGGACTGGAGAATCCCGGCAGGAAAACAATTCCGGCCAACGTTTCGAGTCCAGTACGACTCTCCTTCAGAACAAGTTTAAATTTCATTCACCAAAGCCCTGCCCTGTTCTGCAATAAGTCCAAAGCTCTGACAACCTTTCACCTCAGCGTTACAGACTGACCTCCGAACGGTGCTGCTGTCCAGATTGTAGTCAGCCAGCCTTTAGTGGAATCATAGAATCCCTACAGCACAGAAGGAAGCCATTCGGCCCATCGAGTCTGCACCGACAACAATCCCACCCAGGCCCTACCCACGTATTTACCCTAGCTAGTCCCCCTGACACTAAAGGTCAACTTAGCACGGCCAATCAACCTAACCTGCACATCTTTGAATTCTGGGAGGAAGCCGGAGCACCCGGAGGAAACCCACGCAGACACGGGGAGAACGTGCAGACTCCGCACAGACAGTGACCCATTTGGGAATTGAACCCAGGTCCCTGGCGCTGTGAGGCAGCAGTGCCAACCACTGTGCCACCCACTTGGCCATTTGTACGTAATGTTAAATATCTCCCTCGCT
This sequence comes from Mustelus asterias, assembly GCF_964213995.1. Lineage (NCBI taxonomy): Eukaryota > Metazoa > Chordata > Chondrichthyes > Carcharhiniformes > Triakidae > Mustelus > Mustelus asterias. The sequence continues at coordinate 6,072,806 of NC_135821.1, read as the reverse complement.
GGTGGCACTTCAGAGGAGAAAGAATCACCTCCGTCTGGTCGGACGGCCTAACAGGTATTAGAATTCGGTTACACCCAGGCACTAGTAACAGTTGATATGAAATCACCATGCTATTAACTGGTTACATTTGTCCTTGGGCTAAGCAATTGTCATATCAAGATACCCTCCATTGTGTTTAGTATATAGGGGTGAGGAGAAATAGATTACTCTCTATCCGAGAGTTGCTTTGTCTTACAGACTTTTCAGCATTAGGAAACCTGACCAACAGTCTGTGTATGTATTTTGTAACTTACATATAATGGACAGCTTTATTTGATCGTGAAAGGATATCCTTGCTTCGTCCCACTTTGCCATGAAGAAGGCGCGTCCCCCTTTTGAAGGCTTCTTTTGTATATTTCCACTTCACCTTTGAACCGTTAGCTAATTGATGGAACACCTCTTGAACATCTGAATGGACCTATACCAGTGCCGGATTTAGACTTGGTGAGGCCCTAAGCTATATAAAGCTTGGAGTCCCCTTGTTAAAAAGTTACACCAAAAGGTCTCACAAAGGTGGGTACCAAAACAGGACCTTGGGTCGCCACAAAAAAATTGGAAACATAACTCTGCCTTTTAATTATTTAATAGCAAGGTATTTAAAGTGAAAAATACAAATTATTTTCAAATGAATGCATTTACTGGTAACCGAGGAGTTCATCCTCGGTTATGACACTGATCTACATCATTGACATTGGTCAATTTTGTTGTTTCAACTGTGGATGTCGGCTCTGCAACGCTCGTATTTGCATCACTTCCAGTGTTTTCCTCAGCTGAGATTCCAGACTCTGTTGTCCCAGTAGCAGAGGCACTCGGCTGTGGTTGTTTTGGACTTTGCTGATCACCTTGGGTTTGTGGATCCTTATCTGTTTCTGGAGTAAAGTAACTGTCAACCTTTGGTAATTTTTTGAGTTGCTCTTCAAGCAGGTGCTTTCTTTTTCTTTTCTGGTGTCCGCTCTTAAATTGTAAGACCTTCGTCGTAAACCTTCTGAAATTTTGTGAGGCCCCTGCGGATTGTGAGGCCCTAAGCTGTAGCTTGTTTAGCTTATGCCTAAATCCGGCACTGACCTATACCAATTATTTTCGGGACCTGAATAAATGTTTCACAGAACAGAGCACATTACAAACAACACAAGGCTTTATTGTTTCGAAATAGGGGATGCACAATGAGGAAAAGTTCCTGTTGCAGTTGCTCTCGCTTCCGCTTAATTTTATATCTGAATAAACCCAAATCATAATTTTAGCCTGAGAATTACAACATGTCAGTTTAGCGTGTGCCCTTCAGTCAGAGAAGGTCGAAGTCGCTGCTTCCGATGAACATATCCGTTGGTGAATAGGTTTACCATTAACCCGGAGCACACCAACTCCCAGATTACTTTGTGCATCAGGTCATGTTCGCAATGATCCACTTGCGCAAGTGGTCAGTTACAGAAGGCAATGGTGAAATGTAAGTGTAGCACATAGAATGGTAACACTTAACACCGGCGAAACTTGTACCGGTGTGCCTGTTCCATGGATAGTGCAAATGGACTTAACAGAGCATCAAACTGGAGACCTGCATGTACTTAAATAAAAGCAAAATACTGCGGATGCAGGAATCCGAAACAAAAACAGAAAATGCTGGAAAACCTTAGCGGGTCTGTGACAGCATCCGTGGGAAGAGAATAGAGCCAACGTCTTTTCTGATTTTCTTTGCTTTTAGCTCTGACAAAGGGTCATCCAGACTCGAAACGTTGGCTCTATTCTCTCTCCACGGATGCTGCCAGACCCGCTGAGATTTTCCAGCATTTTCTGCTTTTGTGACCTGGTTGTATTTTGTGCCTCTCCCGCACAGGGTAAATTACTTTGGCGTGCGGTGGCCATCATTACACAACAGCGGTTACTCTAATCACAGTGAAGGTTCAACAAACAGCAACGAGATGAATGTCTTTCGGCGACGATGGAACTTTTATCGGGCTGGGGAATCTTTAGCAATCACCAGTGGCGCAGAGAAGCCAATGGTTTTGACGGTTCATCCCAGGACACATCAGAAAGGGCGGGGAACCATTGTGTCGTGCGGGAGCATCGCACTTTGGTGTTCCGGAGTGAGACTCGAACCCAGAATTTCCAGACGCAGAGAGAGGCAATCGATACCCATCGAGAAAACCGGCATGGGAATAAGGCAGAGAGGAAGATAGAATTGCACGTGTATTGGACGTTTCATGACGACCAGAAGTCTCAAAGTACTTTTTTTTGGACTCATTCGTGGGGCATGGGCGTCGCTGGCTGGCCAGCATTTATTGCCCATCCCTCGTTGCCCTTGGAGGGCAGTTGAGAGTCAACCACATTGCTGTGGATCTGGAGTCACATGTAGGCCAGACCGGGTAAGGACGGCAGATTTCCTTCCCTAAAGAAAAAAGTTAAAATTTATTTATTAGTCACAAGTAAGGCTTACATTAACACTGCAATGAAGTTACTGTGAAATTCCCCTAGTCGCCCAACACTCCGGTGCCTGTTCGGGTAACACTGAGGGAGAATTTAGCACGACCAATGCACCCTAACCGGCACGTCTTTCAGACTGTGGGAGGAAACCGGAGCACCCGGAGGAAACCCACGCAGACACGGGGAGAACGTGCAGACTCCACACAGACAGTGACCCAAGCCGGGAATCAAACCCGGGTCCCTGGCGCTGTGAGGCAGCAGTGCTAACCACTGTGCCACCGTGCGTGACCCAGAAACAAAAACAGAAAATCTCAACAGGGCCAACACCTTGAGTGTAGATGATCATTCAGCAGAGTGAACCAGATGGGTTTTTCCGACAATGAAATTGAATTCAACTTCCACCAGCTGCTGTGGTGGGATTCGAACCCAGGTCCCCAGAACATTAGCTGAGTTTCTGGATTGATAGTCTAGCGATAATACCACTAGCCCATCGCCTCCCCAGTGAGTTGAAGTGTTGTGAACATGGCCAGTTGGAGCAAAGCAAGCTCCCATAAACAGCGAGGCTATCCTGACCGGATCACCTGTTGTTGACTGAGTGTTGAATACTGGCCAGGACTCCGGGATAACTCCTCTGCTCTTTTTCCAGTCAACGTCATGGGATCCTTTACATCCACCCAGCCAAGCAGCTTGACATCACATCCAAGCGGCAGTGCAGCACTCCCACCTCACTGTAATGGAGTATCTGCATAGATATTCGTATGCAGGTCCAGGAGTCACAACCTTATGATTCAGAGGTGAGTGGGCGACCAACTGAGTCATCGCTGGCACAAATATCAGGCCCACATGAGCGTTCCAGACCATTTCTCATATCTTCCCCCCAAGAGGGTGGGTGGGAATGGTTTTGCGAACAATGCGTGGAGGCCACCACCCACAGGGTTGCCCTTCCCCTTTAAATACACTTTATTCTCAAAATTTTTTTTTGGGCAGGAGGCCATTCGGCCCATCGAGTCTGCACCGACCAAAATCCCACCCAGGCCCTATTCCTGTCGCCTGCACATTTACCCTGCTAATCCCCTGACAGTAGGGTCAATTTAGCATGGCCAATCCACCTAACCTATACATCTTTGGGACACTAAGGGACAATTTAGCACGGCCAATCCACCTAACCTATACATCTTTGGGACACTAAGGGACAATTTAGCATGGCCAATCCACCTAACCTATACATCTTTGGGACACTAAGGGACAATTTAGCATGGCCAATCAACCTAACCTATACATCTTTGGGACACTAAGGGACAATTTAGCACGGCCAATCCACCTAACCTGCACATGTTTGGACACTAAGGGGCAATTTAGCATGGCCAATCCGCCTAACCTGCACATGTTTGGACACTAAGGGGCAATTTAGCACGGCCAATCCGCCTAACCTGCACATCTTTGGACACTAAGGGACAATTTAGCATGGCCAATCCGCCTAACCTGAACATCTTTGGACACTAAGGGGCAATTTAGCACGGCCAATCCACCTAACCTACACATCTTTGGACACTAAGGGGCAATTTAGCATGGCCAATCCGCCTAACCTGAACATCTTTGGACACTAAGGGGCAATTTAGCACGGCCAATCCACCTAACCTACACATCTTTGGACACTAAGGGGCAATTTAGCATGGCCAATCCGCCTAACCTGAACATCTTTCAGACTGTGGGAGGAAACCAGAGCACCCGGAGGAAACCCATGCAGACACGGGGAGAATGTGCAAACTCCACACAGACAGTGACCCGAGCCGGGAATTGAACCCGGGTCCCTGGTGGTGTGAGGCAACAGTGCTAACCACTGTGCCACCGTGCCACCCCTTGGCCTAAAATACGGGCTGGATTTCTCCGGAGTCACATGCCCCACTAACGCTGCAAGCGAGAATGGAGAATTTGGCGCTCAACCCCATCTCCGTTCACTGCAGCGGGACCGGAGAATCCCAGCCGCGGGCGAGGTCGGAGAATCCCAGCCGCGGGCGAGGTCGGAGAATCCCAGCCGCGGGCGAGGTCGGAGAATCCCGGCCGCGGGCGAGGTCGGAGAATTCCGGCCGCGGGCGAGGTCGGAGAATCCCGGCCGCGGGCGAGATCGGAGAATCCCAGCCGCGGGCGAGGTCGGAGAATCCCAGCCGCGGGCGAGGTCGGAGAATCCCAGCCGCGGGCGAGGTCGGAGAATTCCGGCCAAAGTAAAGATGAATCCGCATTATACATTAGGGGCGGCACGGTGGCACAGTGGTTAGCACCACTGCCTGATGATGCCAGAGACCCAGGTTCGATTCCCGGCTCGGGTCACTGTCTGTGTGGAGTCTGCACTTTCTCCCCGTGTCTGCGTGGGTTTCCTCCGGGTGCTCCGGTTTCCTCCCACAGTCCAAAGATGTGCAGGCTAGGTGGATTGGCCATGCTAAATTGACCCTTAATGTCAGGGGGACTTAATGTTAGGTAGGGTAAATGCATGAGGTTATAGGGATAAGGCCTGGGTGGGATTGTGGTCGGTGCAAACTCGATGGGCTGAATGGCCTCCTTCTGCATTGTCGGATTCTATGATTCTCACACCGCCAGAGTTCCGGGTTCGATTCCCGGCTTGGGTGACTGTCTGTGCGGAGTCTGCACATTCTCCCCATGTCTGCATGGGTTTCCTCCGGGTGCTCCGGTTTCCTCCCACAATCTGAAAGACGTGCTGGTTAGGGTGCATTGGCCGTGCTAAATTCTCCCTCAGTGTACCCGAACATGCGCCGGAGTGTGGCGACTAGGGGATTTTCACAGTAACTTCATTGCAGTGTTAATGTAAGCCTGCTTGTGACATTAATAAATAAACTTAAACTTTGCAGATTAAACATAATGTTTTAATCCTTATTTCTTAAAGGACTCAAATATAATATCCTGACCCCGCCTTGATCCCTTTTGCCCCAAGAGCGATATTTAATTTCTTCTTTAAATCTCACAATGTTTTGGCTCCAAATCAAAGTTGCCACAGCAATAACAAAGTGTGGAGTGTTCAGTCTGGAGACAAAGGAGAGCAGATCGAATTATAGAATAATTCAGCACAACAAACAGGCCATTCGGCCCTATCCTATCTACTAGTATCACAACTGTATTGAAGTATCCCAGAGTACATGATTGATGTCACGGTTACAATGCTCCGGTTTCCTCCCACAATCCAAAGATGTGTTAGGTGGATTGGTCATGCTAAATTGTCCCTTAATGTCAGGGGGATTAGCAGGGTAAATATGTGGGGTTATGGGGATAGGGCCTGGGCGGAACTGTGGTCGGTGTAGACTCGATGGGCCGAATGGCCTCCTTCTGCACTGTAGGGATTCTATGATCTTTGGACTGTGGGAGGAAACTGGAGCACCCGGAGGAAACCCACGCAGACACGGGGAGAACGTGCAGACTCCACACAGACAGTGACCCTGGAATTGAACCCGGGTCCCTGGCGCTGTGAGGCAGCTGTACTAATCGCTGTGCCACCATGCCACCCAGCTGTGACTACCCATCCTCCACTTCCTCCAGCTCAATCTGTCTTCCACCACTTGCCCGGGTTTGCTGCAAGGAATTGGACTGTCCTCTGTCGGGCCAAGGGCGACTTTAATGACCCTCAATCCTGACCCCCATAACCCTGACCAAAGACAGCGACTAGTTTCACAGGCTGGAGTCGACCGAGGTCACGTCAGAACATTCTGACTGACCACTTGCCATTTGTGCTTTGAAACCGGAGGTTGTGCTATGTGTCTGAGACGAAAGGCTTTTGAGATTTAGCTCCTTGTTGAACTTTGTGCTTTACGGGAGAAATTTGGTATTGGGGAATGGGAGGTATTTCATTTCAGGGAGCTAGTGACAGCAGTGACTCAGATAAACCGTGGCTCGCTGCAGAGAAATCTTTGACACTGCTCCAATAACGTGCCTCAGCTTAGCTTGCTTGTGACATTTTCCAGTCCTGTTTTTCGATCGCTCTCCTTGAGATTCCATTTCCGACGTCCAACAAGAAATGGACCAAGGCTGCCCACCTCATGGAGTTCTCACCCAACGGTACCTGGATTTGGACATTTTAACCCGGATCCAGGTTTCTCCCTCACCTACTTCAGAGAATGCAATCATAGAATCCCTGCAGTGCAGAAGGAGGCCATTTAGCCCATCGGGCTTGCACTGATATCAGTGACCCGGGTTCAATTCCCAGCCTTGGGTCACTGTCTGTGTGGAGTTTCTCCCCGTGTCTGCGTGGGTTTCCTCAGGGTGCTCCAGTTTCCTCCCACACTCCAAAGGATGTGCTTGGTTAGGTGCATTGGCCGTGCTAAATTCTCCCTCAGTGTACCTGAACAGGCGCCGGAGTGTGGCGACTAGGGGACTTTCGCAGTAACTTCACTGCAGTGTTAATGGCCAATCCCCCTACTCTACACATCTTTGGACACTAAGGGTCAATTTAGCATGGCCAATCTAGCTAATCTGAACATCTTTGGACACTAAGGGTCAATTTAGCATGGCCAATCCAGCTAATCTGAACATCTTTGGACACTAAGGGGCAATTTAGCATGGCCAATCCACCTAACCTGCACATCTTTGAACACAGTAGTAAGTCTCACAACACCAGCTTGAAGTCCAACAGGTTTATTTGGAATCATAAACTTTCGGAGCGTTGCTCTTTCATTAGGCGAGCGTTGACTTCTTGGGGTTTGTGGAAGGACTCCTGGAGCCTCATTTACCTGATGAATTTCTTTTGTGTCTGCCGCGAGTCAGATGGGGTCCATTTTGGTGGTGGAGCAAAGATTGACTCATCTGATGAAGGGAGCAGCGTTCCGAAAGCTCGTGATTCCAAATAAATCTGTTGGACTTTAACCTGGTGTTGTGAGGCTTCTTACTGTGCCCAGTCCAAAGCTGGCATCTCCACATCATATCTTTGGGATACTGAGGGGCAATTTAGCATGGCCAATCCACCTAACCTGAACACCTTTGGAGTGTGGGAGGAAGCTGGAGCACCCGGAGGAAACCCACGCAGACACGGGGAGAACCTTATCTGCCTTTTTTCTTTAGAAACACAGGGTGAAATGTCAAAGCATCTCGTGGGACATTGCCCAGAGTAGCTGAAAAGATGACAGTTATATTGGGAAGTGGTAGCTACAGTTGGTTAAATTAAAATATCAGGAAAGGCCAAGGGGGGTGGGCAGATTCACAGTTTTTAAAAAGCCTGGGGAAGGATAGGAAATGGGAGGCCATAAAAACCCATCGAGGGTAGTCCACCATTTGTAAGAGCCTGGTTGATTTTTTTTTGTCACCTCAACACCACTCGGCCCACTTCCCATGATCCCTTTGGTGTCCAAAATGACGAAAGGGGTTGGGGGGTTGGGGGGGGGGGGGGCAATGAGCCATGATTTTAAACAGGATGAGGATTTAAGGAGACGGATTTTCAGCTGAGGAGTTCCAGTGGAAGAAGGTTCAGCGGGGTAACGAGTGTGACTCCATGACTTCCTGTGACTCCAAATCTGATAAACAATCGACGGACTGGAAGCGCACGGATGATTCCATGCGCCCCCAAGGGATACTGATGTTCTTACAGAAATTCCTTTTGTGTAGAGTGCCCAACTGCAGGTGTGGGCCATTGTCCGTTTGGTTTCGCCCTCTCTCCTGTGCCTCAAGCTCCCTGGTACTACAAAGCGGGGTTTTGGACCGCACGGTGTTGCCAAACTTGGAATAGTCGACCGAGTATCTTCCCTCCTCTTCTGTCACGATGGGCACGAACCTATGGCCCCAGAAGATCTCCTCCGGTAAGTAAGATGTCCTGGCTTGGGTGGTGATGCCAGTTGTCTCCACCACACCTTCCAGGATGACGACCACCTCCAGGTCTTCCTGTTGAAGGCTGGCGGCCGACAGGTCGTAGAGGGGGCTGTTTCTGTCGATGGCGTGGCTGATGATGAGGGGGGAGACCAGGAAGATGGCGTTGATCCCCACTGGGTTCTCCACTTGGATGTCAATCTGCGAGATGGGGACCACCTCTCCTTCCTGGGTGGTGGTCTTCCTCACCAGCTGCATTTGGATGGTGGCACTGATGATCATGCTTTTCCTCAGGTCCCCCACTCGGAACATGAAGCACAACTTGCCATTCCTCTGGGCGATGACCGCATGCTTGCTGAAGATGATGGTTTCCGCTCTGCGGTTGGCCTGGGCGGTCTTCATGAAGATGCAGCCAAGCATGATGGCGTTGATGATGAGGCCCGAGATGTTCTGCAGGATGAGGACGGTGATGGCCAGGGGGCACTCCTCGGTCACCATTCTGCTCCCGAACCCGATGGTCACCTGCACCTCAATGGAGAAGAGGAAGGCGGAGGTGAAGGACGTGATGCTGGTGATGCAGGGGACCACGCTGTCCTGCTTGGAGTCCAGGTCACCGTGCGCAAAGGCGATGAGCCACCAGAGTATCGCGAAGAGCATCCAACTGCACAGGAACGACATGGTGAAGATCACCAGGGTGTAAGGCCACTTGAGGTCCACCAGGGTGGTGAAGACATCTTGAAGGAAGCGGCCTTGCTCTCGGATGTTCTTGTGGGCCACGTTGCAGCCTCCGTTTTTGGTAACGAAGCGAGCTTTCCTGGACTTGGCGCGGTATCGAGGCTGAGAGACCTCGTTTTCCACCAACCTGGTCAATAAATACTCGTCCGGAATGATACCCTTCCTTGCCAACATGGTTCCTGTGCCTGGAGGTGGCTGCCTGCGGGAGCAGAACAAACACAGAATCACAGAATACTACAGTGCAGAAGAGGCCCTTCAGCCCATCAAGTCTGCACCGACGCATGACCTGCCCCCCCAATCCCACTTGCCAGCACTTGGCCCATAGCCCTGAATGTTATAAGAACTAGGAGCAGGAGTAGGCCATCTGGCCCCTCTGCCAGTCAATAAGATCATGGCTGATCTTTTCGTGGACTCAGCTCCACTTACCCGCCCGCTCACCATAACCCTTAATTCCTTTACTGTTCAAAAATGTGTCTATCCTTGCCTTAGAAACATTCAATGAGGAAGCCTCAACTGCCTCACTGGGCAGGGAATTCCACAGATTCACAACCCTTTGTGACGTGTCAAGTGCTCATCGAGGTACTTTTTAAAGGATGTGAGGTATCCCGCCTCCACCTCCCTCCCAGGCAGCGCATTCCAGACCCTCACCACCCTCTGGGTAAAACATTTTCCCTCAAATCCGCCCACCCCCTCACTTTAACTTGTGTCCCCTTGAAACTGGCCCTTCAACTAAAGGGAACAGCTGCTCCCTGGACAAGATGAACATGGTAAACTCTTTGCTGTGCATCAAGATTCTTCCGATTGGATCATTTTCTCAGACTGTTGCTATGGACACTTACACTTGGCCATATTGCAGGTACCTGAACGTTATTCTGCTACAGTAAGAAGTCTCACAACACCGGGTTAAAGTCCAACAGGTTTATTTGGAATCACGAGCTTTTGGAGCACTGCTCCTTCATCGGGTGAGTGATGAAGGAGCAATGCTCCGACAGCTCGTAATTCCAAATGGTGTGAGAAATGTGATGTTGTGAGACTTCTTACTGAGCCCACCCCAGTCCAACGCCGGCATCTCCGCCTCATGGTTATTCTGCTGACTATCCATTCGTTTTTTTTCTTTTGTAATTCCTTCCTCTCCCCTCCCTCCCTAGTCCGATGGTGTCCAGTTCCTGGCCCAAGTGGACCAAGACGACGGCCGGAACTCTACCACCTCGCCTGCCTCGGAATCGGAGCGGGTGAGGGTCCAACAACGGAAATCTCCATTGACCTCGGGGCGGGAATTTCCAGTCACGCCCGGGCGAGGCTGTAAAATCGTGCTCAGTGGGTGGCTATTCAGCAGCGGGCGCCATCACAGCAAGGCCCGATTCCAGCCAGCCAACACCCGGGAGAGCAATCCAGCTCAGGAAAGCTGGTCGAATCTCCTCCCCTTCATCGCGGAGCCACAAAGACTTCGGCACCATCCAGGTTGGGGTCAACTCCCTCCGAGTGATGTGGGGGGGGGGGGAACCTGAGGCACACCTCGCCTGTATGGCCCAGTGTCACTTGGCTATGGGGGTTTATCCAATCAGCTATTGACAAAACCAATAGAGCCTCCCTTTGATATGAAAGTCGTGTTTCACTGGAGGAAGAGAGAATAGAGTCATAGGGGTTTACAGCATGGAAACAGGCCCTTCGGCCCAACTTGTCCACGCCGCCCTTTTTTTAACCCCTAAGCTCATCCCAATTGCCCGCATTTGGCCCATATCCCTCTATACCCATCTTACCCATGTAACTGTCTAAATGCTTCCTAAAAGACAAAATTGTACCCGCCTCTACTACTACCTCTGGCAGCTTGTTCCAGACACTCACCACCCTCTGTGTGAAAAGATTGCCCCTCTGGACCCTTTCGTATCTCTCCTCTCTCACCTTAAACCTATGCCTTCCAGTTTTAGACTCCCCTACCTTTGGGAAAAGATATTGACTATCAAGCTGATCTGTGCCCCTTATTATTTTATAGACCTCTATAAGATCATCCCTAAACCTCCTACGCTCCAGGATAAAAAGCCCCGGTCTATCCAGCCTCTCCTTATATCTCAAGCCATCAAGTCCCGGTAGCATCCTAGTAAATCTTTTCTGCACTCTTTCTAGTTTAATAATATCCTTTCTGTAATAGGGTGACCAGAACTGTACACAGTATTCCAAGTGTGGCCTTACCAATGTCTTGTACAACTTCAACAAGACGTCCCAACCTCTGTATTCAATGTTCTGACCAATGAAACCAAGCATGCCGAATACCTTCTTCACCACGCTGTGCACCTGTGACTCCACTTTCAAGGAGCTATGAACCTGCACCCCGAGATCTCTTTCTTCTATAACTCTCCCCTATTGTTAACTGAGTAAGTCCTGCCCTAGTTCAATTTACCAAAATGCATCACCTCGCATTTATCTAAAAGAGAAAGAGAAAGGAAAAGCAGGGAGCAATCACATTTGCATTTACATAGCACCTTTTACTAGCTCAGGATGTCCCAACGTGCTTCATTGCCAATTAAGTACTTTTGAATGGCGATCTCTAATTCTGTTATTCATTTCGGAGATGTGGGTGTAGATGTCTCTGTAGTGGGACATGAACCCGTAATTCCGAGGCAGGGCCGTGCTATTACAAAGAGTACCATCAGAGCACGAAAAATGCATTGTACAAATTGGAGTTTTTAGCCTGGTTCTTTTTGGGCAGGTGCTATTCTAACGCTTTGTACCACACTGAATAACCCAGACCAGCATCTGTAGCGGAACAGCCTCTGGGGAGATCCGAGCATCCCGTTCACTCCTGTCAATCCTTCAGTGTAGATTTTGAGACGTGTCTGACACACTTCAGGTGTGACCTCTGGAATCAGGTATTTTCCCTCAAAGAAAAAAATGACCGACAGCGAAAGTCAGCCATCCAGACAACAGTAACGCTAGTGAGAATGAGGGAAGGTTAGGCCCATGAGGCTGGCCTCTTGGAGTATGAGCTCCCTGATTGAGGTAATGATTGGAGTATGAGCTCTCTGATTGTGGTAATGATTGGAGTATGAGCTCCCTGATTGAGGTAATGATTGGAGTATGAGCTCCCTGATTGAGGTAATGATTGGAGTATGAGCTCCCTGATTGAGGTAATGATTGGAGTATGAGCTCCCTGATTGAGGTAATGATTGGAGTATGAGCTCCCTGATTGAGGTAATGATTGGAGTATGAGCTCCCTGATTGAGGTAATGATTGGAGTATGAGCTCCCTGATTGAGGTAATGATTGGAGTATGAGCTCCCTGATTGAGGTAATGATTGGAGTATGAGCTCCCTGATTGAGGTAATGATTGGACTATGAGCTCCCTGATTGAGGTAATGATTGGAGTATGAGCTCCCTGATTGAGGTAATGATTGGAGTATGAGCTCCCTGATTGAGGTAATGATTGGAGTATGAGCTCCCTGATTGAGGGAATGATTGGAGTATGAGCTCCCTGACTGACGTATTGAGTGCCTGCCCAATCAGGGAGCCTCACCGAAATTGAGGAGTGTCAGGGCTACTGACACTCTGAATTCTGACTTTGTATTTGAAGCACCCACAGGAACGGGGATAGATTTGTAAATAAAGGGAATCAGGTGAAGGGATACCGGCCTCTGAGGAGTTATTGCAGTTAGTGTAACAGCTCAAATACAGTCAATTCAGGTACACCCGAAAGCAATTAGTCTGTAGGTGACACAAAGAGGTACATCTCATGGCCTCAAGGAGACATGTTAAATTATAAATCTGCCCACACTTGGGCAGAACAATGTTCACACGCCATGATGCCTCTGTACTTTGAAACAAAAGATGACTCCTTTCATCCAGCAGGAATACAGGACTTGTAATTAATGCATGAGAGAGAGAGAGATAGAGGGAGAGAGAGAGGAAGAGAGAGAGAGAGATATAGAGGGAAAGAGAGAGGGAGAGAGAGAGATAGAGGGAGAGGGAGAGAGAGAGAGATAGAGGGAGAGAGAGAGGGGGAGAGAGAGGGGGAGAGAGAGAGATGTAGGGAGAGGGAGAGGGAGAGAGAGAGAGGGATAGAGAGGGAGAGATAGAAAGGGGGAGAGAGATAGAGAGGAAGAGAGAGAGGGAGAGAGAGAGAGATAGAGAGGGAGAGAGAGAGAGAGAGAGGGAGAGAGGGAGAGAGGGAGAGATAGAGAGGGAGAGAGAGAGAGAGAGAGGGAGAGAGGGAGAGAGGGAGAGATAGAGAGGGAGAGAGAGAGAGAGATAGAGAGGGAGAGAGAGAGATAGAAAGGGAGAGAGAGAGATAGAAAGGGAGAGAGAGAGAGATAGAGAGGAACAGAGGGAGAGAAAGAAAGATAGAAGGAGAGAGAGAGGGAGAGACGGAGAGAGACCTGAATTCACATGTCCACAATGCTGTTCATGTTCTCATGCTACCTCAATGAAGTGCTTTATTTTCACATGTAATGGTTTTTGTAACATGTGGAACATGTGCAAGTTTCCAAAAGCTAATTAAAAGGTGTTTATTTTTATTCATTCGTGGGGATGTGGGCGTTGCTAACAAGACCAGCATTTATTGCCCATCCCTAATTGCCCCTTGAGAAGGTGGGGGTGAGATGCCTTCCTGAACCCGCTGCAGTCCATGTGGTGTAGGTCCACCCACAGTGCTGTTAGGGAGGGAGTTCCAGGATTTTGACCCAGCGACTGTGAAGGAACGGCCGATCTATTTCCAAATCAGGATGGTGAGTGGCTCGGAGGGGGAACTTGCAGGTCGGGGTGTTCCCAGGTATCTGCGGCCCTCGTCCTTCTAGGAGGTGACGAGTTTGGAAGGTTCTGTCTAAGGAGCCTTGGAGAGTTGTTGCAGTGCATCTTGTAGCTATCACACATGGCTGCCACTGTGCGTCAGTGTTCGAGGGGTAAATGTTTAAGGTGGTGCATGGGTATTAATCAAACAGGCTACATTGTCTTGGTTGAGATTGAGATTCTTGAATGTTTTGGGTAATTGCCCAGTTTGTTCTGGATCGAAGTCTCCCCTGTGTGCAGTGAGCTTCCTGCTACGCTGGGGTTGGGGGGGCGGGGGGGTGCAGGTGGTATGAGGGCCGGAGCTGGCAAGGGGGTAAAGCCCCCTCATATATCACCGCTGATCATTTCCCAGTCACGCCTACCAAAGATGTACACGTGGCCATCAGGTAATAACAGGATCAGGCCATGCAGCGATGACCCACAAAGTTGAATAGCTTCTGAAGAAACACTGACTGGATTCATACCGAAAGAATAAGCATTTGGGAGCGGGATGGTCAGTACTCACAGACCCACGCTCCTGGAAGGGCTCATTGCCGTTGGAAAAAATGTAAGTATAGACCTTCAGAGATTCTCCACAGTGCAGAAGGAGGCCATTCAGCCCATAGAGTCTGCACCGACTTTCCAACAGAGCATGGCACCCAGGCCCTATCCCCATAACTCCATACATTTACCATAGCCAATCCACCTAACCGACACATCTTTGGACACTAAGGGGCAATTTAGCATGGCCAATCCACCCAACCTGCACATCTTTGGACACTAAGGGGCAATTTAGCATGACCAATCCACCTAACCTGCACATCTTTGGACACTAAGGGGCAATTTAGCATGGCCAATCCACCCAACCTGCACATCTTTGGACACTAAGGGGCAATTTAGCATGACCAATCCACCTAACCTGCACATCTTTGGACACTAAGGGGCAATTTAGCATGGCCAATCCACCAAAACTGCACATCTTTGGACACTAAGGGGCAATTTAGCATGGCCAATCCACCAAAACTGCACATCTTTGGACACTAAGGGGCAACTTAGCATGACCAATCCACCTAAACTGCACATCTTTGGACACTAAGGGGTAATTTAGCATGGCCAATCCACCAAAACTGCACATCTTTGGACACTAAGGGGCAATTTAGCATGGCCAATCCACCAAAACTGCACATCTTTGGACACTAAGGGGCAACTTAGCATGACCAATCCACCTAAACTGCACATCTTTGGACACTAAGGGGTAATTTAGCATGGCCAATCCACCAAAACTGCACATCTTTGGACACTAAGGGGCAACTTAGCATGACCAATCCACCTAAACTGCACATCTTTGGACACTAAGGGGCAACTTAGCATGACCAATCCACCTAAACTGCACATCTTTGGACACTAAGGGGTAATTTAGCGCGGCCAATCCACCTAACCCGCACATCTTTGGAGTGTGGGAGGAAACCGGAGCACCCGAAGGAAACCCACGCAGACACGGGGAGAATGTGCAGACTCCACCTTGAGAACACTGTTGCATTACAGTGCAAAATACCCCACTCAGAACACACTCGTGCCAATAGTCTGTGTCAGTTCCTCTCTGAATAGCGAGCTTTAAATCTCAGTACGCCACAGCAAAGTTAAAGACAGGAAACTTTCTGTCGAGGCGACGGAGACAGAGAGAGAGAGAGAAAATTCTACCCTCGCTGCGTTGGCATGAAACTGTGAGCAGGTGAAGGATGGAAGGATGGGACGATCCTTCCTCAGGGTTTAGAATCTATTCGTGGTGAGATGGTGAGGGGGGGAGGGGGGGGGGGGAAACCCCGCGAGAGTTGGCAACCGTAACTAAGCTGGATAACACTTTCCCTCTAACTCAGAAAGTATTGTAAGTAATCTCACAACACCCGATTAAAGTCCAACAGGTTTATTTGACATCACGAGCTTTCGGAGCACTGCTCCCTCATCAGGTGATGAAGGAGCAGCGCTCCGAAAGCTCGTGCCACCAAATAAACCTGTTGGACTTTAACCTGGTGTTTTGAGACTACTTCCTGTGCCCACCCCAGTTCAACGCCGGCAACTCCACATTAGAAAGTAGTCAATTTAACATCCACTCCAGGGACCTGGACACAAAAGCCAGGCTGCCAGTCCAGTAACAGTAGTCAGCACTGCTGCCTCACAACACCAGGGACCTGGGTTCGATGCCTGGTTTGGGTCACTGTCTGTGCGGAGTCTGCACGTTCTCCCCGTGTCTGCGTGGGTTTCCTCCCACAGTCCAAAAGATGTGCTGGTTAGGGTGCATTCACCGTGCTAAATTCTCCCTCAGTGTACCCGAACAGGCGCCAGAGTGTGGCAACTGGGGGATTTTCACAGTAACTTCATTGCAGTGTTAATGTAAGCCTACTTGTGAGGTTATCCACTTTGGTAGCAAAAACAGGAAGGCATCTGAATGGCTATAAATTGAGAGGGGAATGTGCAGCAGGACCTGGGTGTCCTCGTACATCAGTCACTGAAGGTAAGCACACAGGTGCAGCAGGTGATAAAGAAAAGTTAAAGTTTATTATTGTCACAAGTAGGCTTATATTAACATTAAAGTGAAGTTACTGTGAAAATCCCCCAGTCGCCACACTCTGGCGCCTGTTCGGGTACACTGAGGGAGAATTTAGCACGGCCAATGCACCCTAACCAGCACGTCTTTCAGACTGTGGGAACAAACCGGAGCACCCGGAGGAAACCCACGCAGACACAGTGAGAATGTGCAAACTCCACACAGCGACCCGAGGCTGGAATTGAACCCAGGTCCCTGGTGCTGTGAGGCAGCGGTGCTAACCACTGTGCCACATGCTGTCCTGGTATCCTCATTGACCTTGGTGTCCTGGTCCATATTTATCCTTCAATTAACATCACCAAAACAAGTTATCTGGTGCTCATTACATTGCTGTTTGTGGGATCTTGCTGTGCGTACACTGGCTGCCAGGTAGCAGGCCGGCACGGTGACACGGGTGGTGAGCACTGCTGCCTCGCAGCACCAGGGACCCGGGTTCGATTTCTGACTCGGGTCACTGTCTGTGTAAAGTCTGCAAGTTCTCCCCGTGTCTGCGTGGGTTTCCTCCGGGTGCTCCGGTTTCCTCCCACAGTCCAAAGATGTGCAGGTTAGGGTGGATTGGCCATGCTAAAATTGCCCCTTAGTGTCCAAAGATGTGCAGGTTAGGTGGATTGGCTATGCTAAATTGCCCCTTAGTGCCCAAAGATGTGTAGGTTAGGGTGGATTGGCCATGCTAAATTGCCCCTTAGTGTCCAAAGATGTGCAGGTTAGGTGGATTGGCCAAGTTATTGCCCCTTAGTGTCCAAAGATGTGTAGGTTAGGGTGGATTGGCTACGCTAAATTGCCCCTTAGTGTCAGGGGAACTAGCTAGGGTAAATGCATAGGGGTTATGGGGATAGAGCCTGGGTGGGATTGTTGTTGGTGCTGATTCGATGGGCTGAATGGCCTCCTTCTGCACTGTAGGGATTCTATGACATTCCCTGCAATACAGGGAGGGACTATCTATTGAAAGTGTTTTGGGATGGGGAGGTTGAAAGGGGCTATATAAATGCACGTCTTTCCCTCTCACACAGAATGAAAGTTGGGTGATGTTTGAAATTTGAGGCATTCAGTCTGGTGCCAGATGACACTTAATTCTAACCGCAAATGAGCTGCATTCTTAATTTAGCCATCACCCAATCTCCCCTCAGTAAACAGGAGCAGTGCTCGGGAGCAAATAGCCAGGATTGCGTTACCTGCCTGCCTGAGCACAAAGGGTCTGGGAAGCAGAACGTTTACTGACCTTGGCTACAAGAGGAAAGCGGTATCCTCTATCTTCCTCTGTTGTTTGCCCGCTCCCTTTAATTTGCCCAGTTAAGATCCCGAGTGTCTCAGATTCAGCATCCCTCTCATCCGAGGACTCCGCCGGCCCCAACTGATGGGAAGAGGTTATTTTCCAGTCGGCTTGTGTGAGAGACAGAAGGAGCGCAGAGGCTGCGGGGCTGGAGGGAAGTGTCACAAAAGGTATCAGCTGATCAATCAATTCCCATGGAAACAAGACATGGGTAGGACCCTTAAAGTGACGGCTTCAGGGCAAGTGGAGGAGGATTTTATTTTTGCCCAACGTCTGTGGCAGCACGAATTCTTCTTAAAGGGGAGGTGCCCGAACCAATAATGTTAACTGCAGGAGTGAATTGTCAGTCTTAACACGATTAGCTTTGGGATTAATAACCTGAGACAGCGAGGAGCTACAGAGGAGTCTCCACAACAATCCCGGAATACTAGGCAATATTAAGTTTTAAGTTTATTTATTAGTGTCACGAGTAGGCTTACATTAACACTGCAATGAAGTTACTGTGAGATTCCCCAAGTCGTCACACTCCGGCGCCTGTTTGGGTACACCAGGGGAGAATTTAGCACGGCCAATGCACTTAACCAGTCCAAAGATGGCGCAGGTTCAGTTGATTGGCCACAGTAAATTGTCCCTTAGGGGGATTAGCAGGGTAAATAAGTGGGGGTAGGGCCTGGGTGGGATTGTGGTCGGTGCAGGCTCGATGGGCTGAATGGCCTCCTTCTGCACCACAGGGATTCTATGATTTCTATGACTGTGGGAGGAAACCGGAGCACCCGGAGGAAAGCCACGCAGACACGGGGAGAACGTGCAGACTCCGCACAGACAGCGCCCCAAGCCAGGAATCGAACCCGGGTCCCTGGCGCTGTGAGACTGCAGTGCCAACCACCATGTCACCCTATACGTTTCATCTTCTCACTCAAGGAGGAGTAGGAGAGTGTCACAACTTGATTTTCTGTTTCCTACATCAAAAAACACAATCAGGGAATAATACGGACACTGAAGGAGGCCATTCGGCCCATCGTGTTCTTTGAGAGAGCTTTCCAATGAGGCTCTCCATAACCCTCCAATTTGTCCCCTCTAGTTTCCTCATGAATGTTCTTTTCTTGTTCGATTCATTCATGGGATGTGGGCATCGCTGGCTGGGCCAGCATTTATTGCCCATCCCTAATTGCCCTTGAACTGAGTGTCTCACTAGGCCATTTCAGAGGGCAGTTGAGAGTCAACCACACTGCTGTGGCTTTGGAGTCACATGTAGGCCAGACCAGGTAAGGACAGCAGATTTCCTTCCCTGAAGGATATTAACCTGGCGTTGTGAGACTTCTTACTGTGCTTACCCCAGTCCAACGCCGGCATCTCCACATCATGGATGTTAGTGAACCAGATGGGGTTTTTCCAACAATCGACAATCGGGTTTCATGGTCATCAGTGGATTCTTAACTCCAGAGTTTTTTTTATTGAATTCAAATTCCACCATCTGCCGTGGCGGGATTCGAACCCGGGTCCCCAGAACATCACCCTGGGTCTCTGGATTACTAATCCAGTGACAATACCAAGTCACTGCCTTCCCCCTATCTGCTACCACTGACCTTTCAGGCAACGCATTCCAGATCATAACAACTGGCTGTGGGAAAAAACAAAATTCTACTCATCTCCCCTCTGATTTACCTTAAATCTTGATGGAAAATTCTGGAAAAACTCAACAGGGCTGGCTGCATCTGTGGAAAGAGAAACAGGGTTAACGTTCCGAGCCTTCTATAAGACTCTTGGAAGAGTCATGTGGGAGGCGATGATCTAGTGGTATTATCGCTAGACTATTAATCCAGAAACTCAGCTAATGTTCCGGGGACCTGGGTTCGAATCCCGGCACAGCAGATAGTGGAATTTGAATTCAATAAAAAATGTCTGGAATTAAGAATCTACTGATGACCATGAAACCATTGTCGATTGTCGGAAAAACCCATCTGGTTCACTAATGTCCTTTAGGGAAGGAAATCTGCCTTCCTTAGCCGGTCTGGCCTACATGTGACTCCAGAGCCACAGCAATGTGGTTGACTCTCAACTGCCCTCTGAAATGGTCCAGCGAGACACACAGTTCAAGGACAACTAGGGATGGGCAATAAATGCCGGCCAGTCAGTGATGCCTATGTCCCATGAATGAATTTTCTAAAACTCTGTTTCTCTCTGCACAGAGGCTGTCAAACCCGCTGAGATTTTCCAGCACATTCTGCTTTTATTTCAGAGCTCCAGCAGCTGCAGAATTTTGCCTTTATTTGCCCTCGAACCCTCTTTTCTCTCTCTAATGTCTGCATGCTTGCTCTTCCGAGCAGGGGTTCAGAGGATTTTGGGTGTCCAAATCACCAACAACCTGTCCTGGTTCCCCCCACGCCGTCACTATAGTTAAGAAGCCCACCAACGCCTCTACTTTCTCAGAAGACTAAGGAAATTTGGCATGTCAGCTATGACTCTCATCAACTTTTACAGATGCACCATAGAAAGCATTCTTTCTGGCTGTATCACAGCTTGGTATGGGCTCCTGCTCTGCCCAAGACCGCAAGGAACTACAAAAGGTCATGAATGTAGCCCAATCCATCACGCAAACCAGCCTCCCATCCATTGACTCTGTCTACACTTCCCGCTGCCTCGGAAAAGTAGCCAGCATAATTAAGAACCCCACGCACCCCGGACATTCTCTCTTCCACCTTCTTCCTTCGGGAAAAAGATACAGAAGTCTAAGGTTATGTACCAACTGACTCAAGAACAGCTTCTTCTCTGCTGCCATCAGACTTTTGAATGGACCTATCTCACACTAAGTTGATCTTTCTCTACACCCCATTTTGCCAGCTCACCGCTGATCCTGTGCAACTTCACCTTCTGTACCAGTCTGCCATGTGAGACCTTGTCAAAGTCCATGTAGACAACATCCACTGCCCTACCCTCATCAATCATCTTTGTCACTTCCTCGAAAAACTCAATCAAGTTCATGAGACACGACCTCCCCTTCACAAAACCATGTTGCCTCTCACTAATACGTCCACTTATTTCCAAGTGGGAATAAATCCTGTCTCGAAGAATCCTCTCCAATAATTTCCCTACCACTGATGTAAGGCTCACCGGCCTGTAATTACCTGGATTATTCTTGCTACCTTTCTTAAACAAAGGAACAACATTGGCTATTCTCCAATCCTCTGGGACCTCCCCTGTAGCCAGTGAGGATACAAAGATTTCTCTCAAGGCCCAGCAATTTCTTCCCTTGCCTCTCTCAGTATTCTGGGGTATATCCCATCAAGCCCTGGGGATTTGTCTCCCTTAGTATTTCTCAAGAACCCCAATACCTCCTCCTTTTTGATCTCAACATGACCCAAACTATCTACACACCCTTTCCCAGACTCATCATCCACCAAGTCCTTCTCTTTGGTGAATACTGACGCAAAGTACTCACTTAATACCTCGCCCATTTCCTCTGGCTCCACACATAGATTCCCTCCCTTGTCCTTGAGTGGGCCAACCCTCTCCCTGGCTACCCTCTTGCTCTTTATATATGTATAAAAAGCCTTGGGATTTTCCTTAATCCTGCTGGCCAATGGCTTTTCATGACCCCTTTTAGCCCTCCTTACTCCTTGCTGAAGTTTCTTTCTACTTTCCTTGTATTCCACACTTGCTTCATGTGTTCCCAGCCTCATAGCTTTAACAAATGCTTCCTTTTTCTCTTTGACTAGGCTCACAATATCCCTCGTTATCTAAGGTTCCCGAAACTTGCCATACATATCCTTCATCCTTACAGGAATGTGCCGGTCCTGAATTCCTATCAACTTACACTTGAAAGCCTCCCACATGCCAGATGTTGATTTGCCCTCAAATATCTGCCCCCAACCTACATTCTTCAGTTCCTGTCTGATATTATTGTAATTAGCCTTCCCCCAATTTAGCACCTTAACTTGAGGACTACACTTATCTTTATCCATCAGTACCTTAAAGCTTACTGATTTGTGGTCACTGTTCCCGAACTGCTCCCCTATTGAAACGTCGACCACCTGGCTGTGCTCATTCCCCAATACCAGGTCCAGTATGGCCCCTTTCCTAGTTGGACTATCTACACACTGTTTCAAGAAGCCCTCCTGGATGCTCCTTACAAACTCTGTCCCATTCATGCCTCGAACACTAAGTGAGTCCCAGTCAATATAGGGGAAGTTAAAATTTCCCACCACAACAACCCTGTTGCTTTTACACCTTGCCAAGATCTGCCTACATATCTGTCCCTCTATCTCCCACTGGCAGTTGGGTGGTCTATAGTAAACCCCCAACATTGTGACTACACCCTTCCTATTCATATTGCCTCGCTGTATGAGCCCTCTGAGGTGTAGTCCCCCAGTACAGCTGTAATATTCTTCTTAACCAGTGCAACTCCCCCATCCCTTTTACATCCCCCTCTATCCCACTTGAAACATCTGGATCCTGGAATGTTAAGCTGCCAATCCTGTCCTTCCCTTAACCAAGTCTCTGTAATGGCAACAACATCATAGTTCCTCATACTAATCCAAGTTCTAAGTTCATCTGCCTTACCTGTTAGACTTCTCACATTGAAACAAATGCACTTCAGTCCACCAGACCCTCTCTGATTAGCAACTACACCCTGCCTGATCTTTCTCCGAGTCTTTACATGCGAATCACTTCAGTCACACCGGTAGGAAGAAAACAACGCGAATGGAGATCAGCGAAATGTGGCAACCCTGCACTTGGGGCAATGGTCAACAAAATGTCTCGTGGGGGCTGCACTCAGAACCCAGTTGGACCACATGTGGGCTATGGTGGCACAGTGGGTTAGCACTGCTGCCTCACAGCGCCGGTGACCCGGGTTCGATCCCCGGCTTGGGTCACTGGCTTTGCGGAATCTGCACATTCTCCCCGTGTCTGCGTGGGTTTCCTCCGGGTGCTCCGGTTTCCTCCCACAGTCCGAAAGACATGCTGGTTAGGGTGCATTGACCGTGCTAAATTCTCCCTTAGTGTTACCCGAACAGGCGCCGGACTGTGGCGACTAGAAACAATACTTTTCACTGTATGTTAACACATGTGACAATAATAAATCAAATCAAAAAATCAAAACTAGGGGATTTTCACAGTAACTTCATTGCAGTGTTAATGTAAGCATACTTGTGACACAAATAAACTTTTAAAAGTTTTATGTGGCACCCAGGCCGTCGGTTACCCACCTCCAATGTGGTGACTTTTTAATTCACCGTACTCCCTCTAATTTTCACAGCTGATTCATTACAGGTCCAGACTGCATGACAAGTTTAGCATCAGTGTGAATATTTCCACATCGCATCAAACTTAAACACTTCTGTCATCTGAATCCTGCGTCCAGCCTGAGTGCAGAGGATTGTGAAAGTGAGAATTCCTCCTCCATTCAGCTTCACGACCCCAGACACAGATAATGAAGTGGAAATGGTCGAGAGCCTCAAGTTTCTAGGTGTCCAGATCACCAACAACCTGTCCTGGTCCCCCCATGCCGACGCTATAGTTAAGAAAGCCACCAACGGTGGCACAGCGCCAGGGACTGGGGTTTGATTCCCAGCTTGGGTCATTGTCGGTGCGGAGTCCGCACATTCTCCCCGTGTCTGTGTGGGTTTCCTCCGGGTGCTCTGATTTCCTCCCACATTCTGAAAGACGTGCTGGTTAAGGTGCGTTGACCCGAACAGGCACCAGAATGTGGCGACTAGGGGAATTTCACAGTAACTTCATTGCAGTGTTAATGTAAGCCTTACTTGTGACTAATAAATTAACTTTAACTTTTACTTTCTCAGGAGGCTAAGGATATTTGTACGGATGCATCACAGAAAACATCCTTTCTGGTTGTATCACAGCTTGGTATGGCTCCTGCTCTGACCAAGACCTCAAGGAAGTACAAAGGATTGTGAATGTAGCCCAATCCATCACGCAAACCAGCCTCCCATCCATTGACTCTGTCTACACTTCCCGCTGCCTCGGCAAAGCAGCCAGCATAATCAAGGACCCCACGCACCCCGGACATTCTCTCTTCCACCTTCTTCCGTCGGGAAAAAGATACAAAAGTCTGAGGACACGTACCAACCGACTCAAGAACAGCTTCTTCCCTGCTGCTGTCAGACTTTTGAATGGACCTACCTTGCATTAAGTTGATCTTTCTCTACACCCTAGCTATGACTGTAACACTACATTCTGCACTCTCTCCTTTCCTTCTCTATGAACGGTATGCTTTGTCTGTATAGCACGCAAGAAACAATACTTTTCACTGTATACTAATACATGTGATAGTAATAAATCAAATCAACGCTGTGTGGTACACAACAACAACTTGCATTTGCACAGCACCATCATGCCCAAAGGCATTTCACAGGCTTGAGATTCTGATGAAATTTGACACCAGGTCACACAAAACAGACATTCGGACACTTGGACAAAGGGGTGCGTTTTAAGGAGCATGTTATAGCAGAGGGGAAGAAGCCGAGAATTTTAGGGAGGGAATTGCAGCACCTGGGGACTCGACAAGCCAAGGTGGAGCGATTAACATTTCTACAACCGAGACATTGGTGCAGCGGATTGAGTCACACTGCAGGGACAGTTCTGGGGGTTAGATCCACCCTCGGCTGTGACTTCTGTCCTTGCAGTACCATTTGAGGCCTAATGGGGGTGGTAATGGGCTCCACTGCACATGGCGCCACCTGCAAGGACAACAAGGAATTGCGCTCCTGGACGGCACGTACCCCATGCAACATTTATAACACCCAGAGACAAAAACAATTTGCAAATAAGTGTATCTCTAGTCGGATTTCCTACCGCAGTCGGTGAGTAATAAATTATATCTAAAAAGAGACATTTTCCCTTACAACTGGTCCATTTATACCATGACCGGGGATATGTACACACCTACTTATATCAAGTAAAAGACTCATAGGAACAGGAGGAGGCCATTCAGCCCCTCAACTTGTTCTGCCATTCAATGAGATCATTCTTGATCTGTGTTGGGGGCGGCATGGTGGCACAGTGGTTAGCACCGCTGCCTCACAGCGCCAGGGACCCGTGTTCGATTCCCGGCTTGGGTCACTGTCTGTGCGGAGTCTGCACGTTCTCTGTGTGGGTTTCCTCCGGGTGCTCCGGTTTCCTCCCACAGTCTGAAAGACGTGTTGGTTAGGGTGCATTGGCCGTGCTAAATTCTCCCTCGGTGTACCCCGAACAGGCGCCGGAGTGTGGCGACTAGGGGATTTTCACAGTAACTTCATTGCAGTGTTAATGTAAGCCTACTTGTGACACTAATAAATAAACTTTTAAACTTTTTCCATATATCCAGTATCCCCTACATCCCTTTCGTGAATAAAAAGTTTTCAATCTCAGATTAAGAAATTAAAATTGATCTAGTATCAACTTGCAGAAGAGTTCCAAATTGCTACCACAATTTGTGTGTAGACAAAGAACCACAGATTCCCTACAATGCAGGGAGAGGCCATTTGGCCCATCAGATCTGCACCTACTCTCCATAAGTTTAAAGTTTATTTATTAGTGTCACAAGTAGGCTTATGTAACAACTTTAATCAGGCGATGGGCCTACAAGAATATGAACTCCCTGATTAAGGGCCCCAGTGGAGGTCCCTCCACGGAGGGATCCTCCCCCACTATCTTGGAGACCTGGGGTGGAGGGTGGTGCACACAGCAGTCCTGTACAATCGTAGGTTGTACTGGTCCACGGGCTCCCAAGCCTGGCCTTTGTGCAACCTTGTGGAGTCCGTGGACCATGTCTATGTTGAGTGTTATAGGCTGCACTCCCTTTACAGTTTCCTCAAAAACCTTCTGTTGATGTTTTGTTTGCTCTTCAGCCCCACGCTCCTGATCTACGGGCACCCGGTGCGGAGGGGGGCGGGGAAGGAGGAGGACCTCCTCGTGAACCTGCTCCTGGGCCTGGCAAAGCTTGCCACCTACATGGTCCAGGCAGCGAGTGACCGAAGGGGGTCGTCCAACCTGACTGTCTGCCCCTCTACCGCGGCTATATTCACGGCTGGGTGTGGCTGGAGAGGGAGCATGGGGTGTCCGGGGGCACTGTCAACACCTTCCACGCCCGCTGGGCACCGCAGGGGCTGGGGTGCATTATTGACCCCTTTAATCACATTTTGATTTGATGTTTAATGTTTTCTTTCTACTTTGTCCTTTGTTTTGGACAGTTCCCCTCCTTTTGGGAGCTGCCCCT
Organism: Mustelus asterias; assembly: GCF_964213995.1. Classification (NCBI taxonomy): domain Eukaryota; kingdom Metazoa; phylum Chordata; class Chondrichthyes; order Carcharhiniformes; family Triakidae; genus Mustelus; species Mustelus asterias. The sequence continues at coordinate 6,046,968 of NC_135821.1, read as the reverse complement.
TTTAATTTGTCCCTGAGTTAATTTGAGTTTGTTTAATTGTTTGGATCAAAAAGAGATCCTGATTAAGGGCCAAATTGATTGTCCAATCAGGGAGCCTCTTGCTTTGTACTTAACCAGGCGTGTCAGTTCCTCTGGAACTCCAAGTACAGACTGCTAACGGAAAGCGCTCTGTACGCTGTTGTCAGACTTGTAAATAAAGGGATTTTGATGAAGAGACTTCTGCCTCCAAGGACTTATTACAACTTACATTAACACTGCAATTAAGTTACTGTGAAAATCCCCTAGTCGCCACACTCCGGCGCCTGTTCGGGTACACGGAGGGAGAATTTAGCACGGCCAATGCACCCTAACCAGCACGTCTTTCGGACTGTGGGAGGAAACTGGAGCCCCCAGAGGAAACCCACGCAGACACGTGCAGACTCCACACAGATAGTGACCCAAGTCGGGGTTCGAACCCAGGTCGCTGGCGCTGAGAGGCAACAGTGCTAACCACTGTGCCACCCCATTAGAGCATCTTATCCAGACCTTTCCCTGTAACCCAATGTTTTGACATTTTATTCCTGAAAGGTCTCCTCTAACTTTTAGCCTCTCTCCCAGTCCGATAGCAGAGTTTGCACGTTCTCCTCGTGTCTGCGTGGGTTTCCTCCGGTTGCTCCGGTTTCCTCCCACAGTCCAAAGATGTGCGGGTTAGGTTGATTGGCCGTGCTAAATTGTCAGGGGGATTAGCAGGGTAAATGTGCGGGATTACGGGAATAGGGTCTGGGTGGTATTGAGGTCGGTGCAGACTCGATGGGCCAAATGGCCTCCTTCTGTACTGTAGGGATTCTATGTTAGTTTTATGTACTCCCCAACCAGTGGAAATCATTTCACCCGCTCTCCCTGATCTGATCCCCTTAATGCCTTGAGCCCTACTGAGAAAACACCTCTTTAAACTCCAGGGAATATAACCCTAGTGTGGATAATGTCCCGTTGTGATTTAACCCTTTGGTGGGCAGATATCATTCTGGTAAATCCACACTGCATACCCTCTTCCTTCCTAAAGTGCGATGCCCAGAACTGCTCAGAGTGAGCATTGGGCGGCATGGTGGCACAGTGGGTTAGCACTGCTGCCTCACGGTGCCAGGGACCCGGGTTCGATTCCCGGCTTGGGTCACTGTCTGTGCGGAGTCTGCACGTTCTCCCCGTGTCTGCGTGGGTTTCCTCCGGGTGCTCCGGTTTCCTCCCACACTCCAAGGATGTGCGGGTTAGGTGCATTGGCCATGCTAAATTACCCCTCAGTGTCCTGGGATGTGTAGGTTAAAGGGATTAGCAGGGTAAATATGTGGGGTTACGGGGATAGGGCCCGGGTGGGATTGTGGTCAGTGCAGGCTCGATGGGCTGAATGGCCTCACTGTAGGGATTCTATGAGTCCGGTATAATCAAACTGGAGTTTGTATCACTGTAACATGACTTTTGCCCCTTCATCCAATCATCTGGAAACAGAGGAAAGCATTCCGTTTGTCACATTTGCTTGTGACTTGGAATTTTAAGACGTGAAGCTGGAATGATTCATGTGCCTGGACCCCAACCCAAGGCTGCTTTGGATGACAGAAGGAGGCCTTCAGCCCATCGAGTCTGTACCGACCACAATCCCACCCAGGCTCTATTCCCGTAACCCGACACATTTACCCTGCTAATTCCCCTGACAATTTGTCACAAAAGTAAAATACTGTAGATGCTGGAAATCTGAAAGAAAAACAGAGAATGCTGGAAACATGCAGCAGGTCAGGCAGAGAAACACAATTGTACAGGGCACTGGTGAGGCCACACCTGGAGTATTGTGTGCAGTTTTGGTCTCCTTATCTGAGGAAGGATGTCCTTGCTATAGAGGGAGCGCAGCGAAGGTTTACCAGGCTGATTCCTGGGATGGCAGGTCTGTCATATGAGGACAGACTAAATCGGTTAGGATTATATTCACTGGGGTTTCGCTGAGTGAGAGGGAATCTCTTAGAATTCTTAGAATCTTAGAATTCTTAGAAACCCTACAGTACAGAAAGAGGCCATTCGGCCCATTGAGTCTGCACCGACCACTATCCCACCCAGGCCCTACCCCTATATCCCTACATATTTTACCCGCTAATCCCTCTAATCTACGCATCCCAGGACACTAAGGGGCAATTTTAGCATGGCCAATCAACCTAACTCGCACATCTTTGGACTGTGGGAGGAAACTGGAGCACCCGGAGGAAACCCACGCAGTCACGAGGAGAATGTGCAAACTCCACACAGACAGTGACCCAAGCCGGGAATCGAACCCAGCTCCCTGGAACTGTGAAGCAGCAGTGCTAACCACTGTGCTACCGTGCCGCCCACGGTAGCATATCTCGTCGAAACTTATAAAATTCTAACAGGATTCGACAGGGTAGATTCAGAAAGAATGTTCCCGATGGTGGGGGGAGTCCAGAACTAGGGGGTCATAGTTTGGGGATAAGGGGTAAACCTTTTAGAACTGAGGCGAGGGGAAATGTCTTCACCCAGAGGGTGGTGAATGTGTGGAATTCACTCCCACAGAAAGTAGTTGAGGCCAAAACGCTGTGTGATTTCAAGAAGAAATTAGATCTAGCTCTTGGGGCTAAAGGGATCAAGGGATACGGGGGGGAAGGGGGGAATCAGGATATTGGATTTGATGATCAGCCATGATCAAAATGAATAACGGAGCAGGCTCGAAGGGCCAAATGGCCTCCTCCTGCTTCTAGTTTCTTTGTTAATATTTTTAGCTCAGAACTCCACTGTTTCTGACGAAGGGTCATCCAGACTTGAAACGTTGGCTCTATTCTCTCTCCACAAATGCTGTCAGACCTGCTGAGATTTTCCAGCATTTTCTGTTTCTGCTCCACTCTTTCTAGATTTGTCACGATTTATGAAGATTAATTTTTTTGGAAACCTGGACCTGAAGCTAAGCAATTGGACTAATTGTCCAATTGCGCCCAAAGTGGTCACAGCATCAGACATTTGAATGGACCTACCTCGCACTAAGTTGATCTTTCTCTGCACCCCAGCTATGACTGTAACACTACATTCTGCACCCTCTTCTTTCCTTCTCCCCTATGTACTCTATGAACAGTATGCTTTGTCTGTGTAGCGCGCAAGAAACAGCACTGTTCACTGTATCCCAATACATGTGACAATAATAAATCAAATCAACAGAGAGCAGCATGGTGGCACAGTGGTCAGTACTGCTGCCTCACAGCGCCAGGATCCCGGGTTCAATTCCTGCCTTGGGTCACTGTCTGTGTGGAGTCTGCACGTCCTTCCCCGTGTCTGTGTGGGTTTCCTCCGGGTGCTCCGGTTTCCTTCCATAGTCCGAAAGACGTGCTGGTTAGGTGCATTGACCGTGCTAAATTCCCGCTCAGTGTATTCAAACAGAAATAAACTTAAAACTTTACCCCTATGTACTCTATGAATGGTATGCTTTGTACAGCGCAAGAAACAATACTTTTAACTTTATCCCAATACATGTGATAATAATAAATCAAATCAAATATATTAAGTTGATCTTTCTCTACACCCTATCTGCAACTGCAATACTGTATTCTGCACCCTCTCCTTTCCTTCCCCCCATGTACTCTATGAACAGTATGCTTTGTCAGTATAGCACGCAAGAAACAATACTTTTCACTGTATCCCAATACATATGACAATAATAAATCAAATCAATTCAAGTCTTTGGAGCAGAGAAGACTGAGGGGCAACCTGATCAAGGTGTACAAGATTATGAGGGACACGGACAGTGTGGATAGGGAGCAGCTGTTCCCCTTAGTTGAAGGGTCAGTCATGAGGGGACATAGGTTCAAGGTGAGGGGCAGGAGGTTTAGGGAGGATTTGAGGAAAAACGTTTTTACCCAGAGGGTGGTGAGGGTCTGGAATGCGCTGCCTGGGAGGGTGGTGGAGGCGGGATGCCTCACATCCTTTAAAAAGTACCCGGATGAGCACTTGGCACATCATAATATTCAGGGCTATGGGCCAAGTGCTGGCAGATGGGATTAGGTGGGAGTTCAGGTGTTTCACATGTGTCGGTGCAGACTCGATGGGCCTAAGGGCCTCTTCTGCATGATTCTCGGTGTCCATGTGCATAGATCCCTGAAATTTGGCACCCAGGTTGATAGGGTTGTTAAGAAGGCGTACGGAGTGTTAGCTTTTATTGGTAGAGGGATTGAGTTTCGGAGCCAGGAGGTCATGTTGCAGCTGTACAAAACTCTGGTGCGGCCGCACTTGGAGTATTGTGTACAGTTCTGGTCACCGTATTGTAGGAAGGATGTGGGAGCATTGGAAAGGGTGCAGAGGAGATTTACTAGGATGTTGCCTGGTATGGTGGGAAGGTCTTATGAGGAAAGGCTGAGGGACTTGAGGTTGTTTTCGTTAGAAAGAAGAAGGTTAAGAGGTGACTTAATAGAGGCATACAAGATGATCAGAGGATTAGATAGGGTGGATAGTGAGAGCCTTTTTCCTCGGATGGTGATAGCTAGCACGAGGGGACATAGCTTTAAATTGAGGGGTGATAGATATAGGACAGATGTCAGAGGTTGGTTCTTCACTCAGACAGTGGGAAGGGCGTGAAATGCCCTGCCCGCAGCAGTAGTGGACTCGCCAACATTAAAGGCATTTAAGTGGTCATTGAATCATAGAAACCATAGAAACCCTACAGTGCAGAAAGAGGCCATTTGGCCCATCGAGTCTGCACCGACCACAATCCCACCCAGGCCCTACCCCCTTATCCCTACATATTTACCCGCTAATCTATGCATCTCAGGACTCTAAGGGGCAATTTTTAGCATGGCCAATCAACCTAACCCACACATCTTTGGACTGTGGGAGGAAACCGGAGCACCTGGAGGAAACCCACACAGACACGAGGAGAATGTACAAACTCCACACAGTGACAGTGACCCAAGCCAGGAATCGAACCCAGGTCCCTGGAGCTGTGAAGCAGCAGTGCTAACCCACTGTGCTACCGTGCCGCCCATTGGATAAACATATGGATGATATTGGAATAGTGTAGGTTAGATGGGCTTTAGATTGGTTTCACTGGCCGGCGCAACATTGAGGGCCGAAGGGCCTGTACTGCGCTGTAATGTTCTATGTTCTATGATTCTATACTCTATGAATGGTATGCTTTGTCTGTGTAGTGCGCAAGAAACAATATTTTTCACTGTATCCCAATAAATCAAACCCAATACTTTTCACTGTATCCCAATAAATCAAACCCAATACTTTTCACTGTATCCCAATAAATCAAACCCAATACTTTTCACTGTATCCCACTACATATGACAATAATAAATCAAATCAAATCAGCATCAGAATGGTGGTGGTGCCTGTCCCTTTAAGAGGCCAGTCGGGGGGGAGCTTCGTGGCTTTCCGCCAGATTCCGACGAGCAAGCCCCGCCCCCGCCTCCCTCCCTCCCGCCTTCGGCCGCTTCCGTCATCGCTCGGGTATTTCCGTCAATCTCCTCCCTCCTCCCCCCATCCCCTTCGTCCTTCGCCGCTTCCGTTCGGCTGCCCTCTCCCTCCCCGGCCCCGGCCCCACCCCCTGCCATGGGCGCGCGGCGCCCGCCGGGAGTTGTAGTCCAGCCGCCGGGCGCGGCGCCCTCCAACGGCGGCGGGCCGGACTACAAGTCCCGGCGTGCCGGGCGGCGCCCGCGCCTGCGCGCTGCGCGGGAGGGGGAGCCGACAGTGCATTGTGGTAAGATGGTGGCCGCTCCATTGTTCAGCTGTGTGTTTGCAAGAGGGAAAAAAACCCCTGAGAGCGACTGGCGCAGGAAATAAGGCCTGAAATTCACCTGTAAGGTAATATTAAACCCACCTGTGTGCAAATGGGTCAGGGTAGCTGGGTTTTATTGGGGGTTTTGGGGTGGGTTTTGACTGCAGTGGATTGGGAATATATTAATCTCAGTGGGGGTACAGCACCAGGACATCTTTGGGCATCTTCAGGTCGGAGAACCAGGCTCTTACAACCCACAGCAACTGAGGACACTTTAAACCATGGGGGGGCTGCTGCTGCTGCTAATTTTCTCCCTCTTTTGCTCCCCACTGGTTGGATCTGCGAGCCGCAATCATTGAGACCCAACTTTGCAAAAAATGTGCTTCAATTACCCCCACCCCCCCGGATGGCACCCCTCTTAGAGGGAACATGAAGACTCCCACCGTCATGCTTTTGATTTCATTTATTATTGTCACTGGCATACAGTGAAAAGTGTTGTTTCTCACGGGCTATACATACCGTTCATAGAGAAGGAAAGGAGAGAGTGCAGAATGTACCGAGGCAGCGGGAAGTGTGGACAGTGTCAATGGATTGGGGGTTGGTTTGATTTCATTTATTATTGTCACTTGTATTGTCATACAGTGAAAAGTATTGTTTCTTGCGCGCTATGCATACCGTTCATAGAGAAGGAAAGGAGAGAGTGCAGAATGTACTGAGGCAGTGGGAAGTGTAGACAGTGTCAATGGATGGGCGGTTGATTTGATTTGATTTATTGTCACTTGTATTAACATAGTGAAAAGTATTATTTCTTGCGTGCTATGCAGACAAAGCATACCGTTCATAGAGAAAGAAAGGAGAGAGTGCAGAATGTAGTGCTACAGTCATAGCTAGGGTGCAGAGAAGGATCAACTTAATGCGAGGTAGGCCCATTCAAAAGTCTGACAGCAGCAGGGAAGAAGCTGTTCTTGATTCGGTTGGTACGTGACCTCAGACTTTTGTATCTTTTCCCCAACGGAAGAAGGTGGAAGAGAGAATGTCCTGGGTGCGTGGGATCCTTAATTATGCTGGCTGCTTTTCCCGAGGCAGCGGGAAGTGTAGACAGAGTCAGTGGATGGGAGGTTGGTTTATGTGATGGACTGGGCTTCGTTCATGACTCTTTGTAGTGTGTGTGTTTTCTCTGTGTATGTGTTTTTGATTTAATTTGATTTGATTTATTATTGTTACATGTATTGGGGTACAGTGAAAAGTATTGTTTCTTGCGCGCTGTACAGACAAAAACATACTGTTCATAGAGTACATAGGGGAGAAGGAAAGGAGAGTGCAGAATGTAGTGTTGCAGTCATAGCTAGGGTGTAGAAAAAGATCAAAATATAAGGTAGGTCCACTGATGGCAGCAGAGAAGAAACTGTTCTTGAGTCGGTTGGTACATGGTACTCTTTTGCTCCCCACTGGTTGATCTGGGAGCCGCAATCATTGAGACCCAATTTTGGAAAAATGTGCATCGTTTTTCCCTCCACCCCTCTTAGAGGGAACATTAAGACTCTCCTCACTCTAATGCTTTTGATTTGATTTATTATTGTCACATGTATTGGGATACAGTGAAAAGTATTGTTTCTTGCGCACTATACAGACAAAACATACCATTCATAGAGTACATACGGGGGAAGGAAAGGATAGCGTGCAGAATATAGTGTTACAGTTACCAATAGGGTGAAGAAAAAGATCAGTTTACCATATGATAGGTCTATTCAAAAGTCTGATGGCAGCAGGGAAGAACCTGTTCTTGAGTCGATTGGTATGTGATCTCAGACTTTGCATCCTTTATCCAATGGAAGAAGATTTAAGAGAGTATATCCGGGGTGCGTGGTGTCCTTGATTATGCTGGCTGCTTTGCCGAGGGCAGCGGGAAGTGCGAATGGAGTTGATGGATGGGAGGCTGGTTTGCATGATGGACTGGGCTATGTTCACAACTCTTACCCAGTGGTTTGAGGTGGCGTTCTGCTGTTTGTTAGTGAGCGCGGTGACTTAAGTGTGAACCCCCCCCACCCAACTCGTCCCCACTCTGCCCCAGTATCCGTCACTCTCTCTGAAGAATTGTCAACTTGACCTTTTTCTTTGGAACAATGCCAAACAAAGGTGCATGCTTTTGAAAATAAAAATCATTGCCATGTTTCCTTTCGAAACCTGTGAATTAAAAGATGTCCCAAGTCACACGTGTCAGAAGTATTGAAGAATGTATGTGGATGGCTGGGATGCTTTTACAGGAACTTTGTGTCTCAGTTTGAAAAGCACCTGGGAGAGAGAACCTCTAATACTCGCAACAGATCTAATGTGCGATTTTATACTATTTCCAATACCTTTTTGTGCATTTTCTGCTGGATGTCAGAGGCTGGGGCAATGGAACATTGTTCTATTTCAGGCATCCAGATTTAGCATCATGTGTGCCCAGTGCAGTTAGTTACGGAGCAAATCTTCTTTGCCTCAACAAAGTTCCTCAGTTTAAAAACTCAACAGGACAATTCTTTACAGTGCAACATTCCTTTTTGCAACTTTACTACAACCTTATTGGGTGGTAGGACCATTCGGCAGGTAGCATTGTGCTGAGGTGCCACATCTGATTTTAAACTGTCCAAAACTCATTTTAAGTATTTTCACAGCCGTCATTTTGTCATGGTGCTGGTCTGGGCTAAATTGGAACTCGGGACCCAGAGATGAGATGCCAGTGAACTGGACTTCCAGAAGTGTTGTCTTTAAAGAGAAAGTGATTTAAAGAAAGGTAGATGACAATTTATTACAAGTTCCCTAACACACTAGGTACTTGACTATTGCAGGCGTATATTGCCTCCTGTTGCGCGTGGTGGTTAGATTATATTTGCACTCCCTCCCTCTCTGCTGTGCTGTTCATGTCCACAGGTTAAGCTGTGGTGTTATTAAAATTTATTTATTCGTCACAAGTAAGGCTTACATTAACACTGCAGTGAAGCTACTGTGAAATTCCCCTATTCGCCACACTCCAGTGCCTACTCGGTGCATCCTAACCAGCACGCCTCCCAGAATGTGGGAGGAAACCGGAGCACCCTGAGGAAACCCACGCAGACACGGGGAGAACGTGCAAACTCCACACAGACAGTGACCCAAGCCGGGAGTCGAACCCAGGTCCCTGGCGCTGTGAGGCAGCAGTGCTAACCACTACGCTACCGTGACGCCCACTGAGTTAACAGTGGGGATGTTCTTTCTCCATCTTGCAGATCACCCGCACCTCCTTCACTGCTCCCTTTAGCTAGCTACAGGTATTCTTCCAGGTGTGAAGCTGCACCATAAATATCACAAGGCTAGCCCAATCCCATCAGTATCACTGGGTAGTGATTGGAAAGTTGTGCATGTGTCTAACATTGCTGTAACAGTTGTGACACCAGACAAGCCACCTCAAAAGCTCTGAGTTCTGATCCCATCCTGGCAAATTGTGAAATTGAAATCAATGAATCTGGTAATATGTGGGCTGATGCAGAGAAAAAAATTAGTATGAAAGGTTTTTATAACGTTATTATTTTACCTTGTGGTTTAATGTTATTAAAAATGTTACTTAGGGAGGCACGGTGGTTAACACTGCTGCCTCGCAGCACCAAGGACCTGGGTTCAATTCCGGCCTTGGGCGACTGTGTGGAGTTTGCACATTCTCCCCGTGCCTGCGTGGGTTTCCTCCGGGTGCTCCGGTTTCCTCCCACACTCCAAAGCCGTGCCGGTTCGGATGATTGGCCATGGTAAATTGTCCCTTAGTGTATCAAGATGTGTAGGTTCGGAGGATTAGTGGGGTAAATATGTGGAGTTGTGGGGATAGGGCCTGGGTAAGATGCTCTGTTGGAGAGTCAGTGCAAACTCAACGGGCCGAATGGCTTCCTTTTGCACTGTAGATATTCTATGATTCTAATATTTAAAATAGTAAGAGGGATTGATAGGGTAAACAGAGAGAATCTATTTCCGATGGTTGGTGAATTTAGCATGATGCTACATAGATGTGGCACAAATGTTTTAAGGATTTCAGGCATAAAGTGCAGACACTGGCGTGCACACAGGATGATGGAAGTTTGGAATACTTTTCCATGGAGCACAATTGATGCGAAATCAGTGGTAAATTTTTAATGTGAGATTTTTGTTATCGATTTACATAGATGATCTGGAGTTGGGGACCAAGTGTAGTGTGTCAAAAATTCGCAGATGACACTAAGATAAGTGGCAGAGCAAAGTGTGCAGAGGACACTCAAAGTCTGCAAAGGGAGGGATATAGATAATCTAAGTGAGTGGGTGAGGGTCTGGCAGACGGAGTACAATGTTGGTAAATGTGAGGTCATCCATTTTGGGTAGGAATAACAGCAAAATGGACTTTTATTTAAATAGTTAAAAAATATTGCAGCATGCTGCTGTGCAGAGGGACCTGGGTGTCCTTGTGCATGAATCGCAAAAAGTTGGTTAGCAGGTGCAGCAGGTAATTAAGAAGGCAAATGGAATTTTGTCCTTCATTGTTGGAAGGCTGGAGTTTAAAAACAGGGAGGTTATGTTGCAGCTGTATAAGGTGCTGGTGAGTTTACACCTGGAGTACTGTGTACAGTTCTGGTGTCCTTACTTAAGAAAGGATATACCGGCACTGGAGGGGGTGCAGAGGAGATTCACTAGGTTGATTCCGGAGTTGAGAGGGTTGGCTTATGAGGAGAGACTGAGTAGATTGGGACTATACTCATTGGAATTCAGAAAAATGAGGGGGGATCTTATCGAAACATATATAAGATTATGAAGGGAATAGATAAGATAGAAGCAGGGAAGTTGTTTCCACTGGCGGGTGAAACTAGAACTAGGGGGCATAGCCTCAAAATAAGGGGAAGCAGATTTAGGGCTGAGTTGAGGAGGAACTTCTTCACACAAAGGGTTGTGAATCTGTGGAATTCCCTGCCCAGTGAAGCAGTTGAGGCTACCTCATTGAATGTTTTTAAGGCAAGGATAGATAAATTTTTGAACAGTAAAGGAATTAAGGGTTATGGTGAGCGGGCGGGTAAGTGGAGCTGAGTCCACGAAAAGATCAGCCATGATCTTATTGAATGGTGGAGCAGGCTCGAAGGGCCAGATGGCCTACTCCTGCTCCTAGTTCTTATGTTCTTATTATCCAAAGGTATATGGAGCAGTGACAGGTTAGGTCATAGATTGGCCTTGATCTCATTGAATGGCAGGACATGGTCCAAGGGTTGAATGGCCTCCCATTCCCCCGTTCAGGGATAGAAATCTGTCCTACCTCATTTGGTCAGCTTGTGGGAGAGGAGAAACCTCAGTGTCCTGAGTCACTCTGATCAGATGCCCAGCTGAAAATGGAGCAAACTCACCAAAGTGTGTCTGATTGTATACAGCCATCGAAGCCGAGGTATTAACCAGGAATGACTGGTTTTTCCAGGGCACAGAACCTGAGTGACACGCAGAACTTGAATCAAAGTGCCTTTGGTGTTAACCAGGAAATCTACACCCCCCCCCCCCCACCCCCATTAACACTGCAACGAAGTTACTGTGAAATTCCCCTTGTCGCCACACTCCGGCGCCTGTTCGGGTAACACTGAGGGAGAATTTAGCACGGCCAATACACCCTAACCCGCATGTCTTTCAGACGGTGGGAGGAAACCGGAGCACCCGGAAGAAAACCCACGCAGACACGGGGAGAAAGTGCAGGCTCCGCACGGACAGTGACCCGAGGCCGGGGATCGAACCTTCTGCACTGTAGGGATTCTGTGATTCTATGAAATAGGACTGAGTTGCTTCAGCATTGGGGATGGTACCCCGTGTGGGAGTGCAGTCCAGTGCCCCCTCATTTTCACCCCTTTGTAATAAAAAGACCACTTGGGCTAGATGAGTAGTGGGTGCGTGACAGCTATGAAACGATACCCTCCAACGACATTCAGCAGAGGAAGGGAGAAGATTGATCTGTTCCTGAGGTGCTGTCGGTTCAGTAGATGATCAGGTCTGCTGATTTTCTAACTCAGGGAATGTTTGAAGAGTAGCTTGTGTAGAAGAGAAAGAAGCTTCCTTGCTGGTCATTGCAGAGATTAGAATTTGAAATGGACCGGTCTCTGGCTAACTCATTCTTCCAGAACCCTGGAGTCCTTTTACCTCCTTCAGAATTCCGTGCCGCTAAAGTCATCGGGTTCCTCCTCCTGATTCACCTCATCTGTTGTCTCGTTCCTCCCAACCTTGGTGCTCCTGGGTGTGGGTTTTTTTGTGGGGGGGGTTTCTGAACTCATTGACAGGCAACTGAATTGAATATGTCCACTCTACCCAAGTGATTTTTGGCACCTAACCAGCCAGATTGTTCCAGCTACCTTAGTGTGCAGCAGTCTGGCACCCCTTCGAATTGACTTGACGTTGCAAGTTCCTGGGCCTTGGGAGATGGTCCGACAGCACCTGGTCCAAATAGCCATTCACGCCTGTGTGAGCCAAGGTAATGAGTGTTGGCAGTTCGCCCCACTGCTGACGGCATCAGAGACATGCCCCAATCCTGTCCTTCGCCCACCCCGCCTCGCCGATACTTTAAGATTGGGTGTTCTGACTGACCATTGCTCACCCTTCCCCAGGCAGCAGACTGGGGTGAGGGGTACCTCAACTGAGATCTTAATGCGGAGGATCTGGAAGTTCTTTCCAATTCAAATTGATGAGAATCTTTTCAAAGCGTCCGGGTTTGCACAAAATCCTTCCCCACAATCATTTGCATGAATCCTTTTCAGTACGTTTATCTCGCCATCGTATTTACTGTTGCTGTAATGTTTTCCCTGAGATCTGGGGCGGCACGGTGTCTTTCAGCTCCAGGGTTCGATTCCCGGCACGGGTCACTGGAGCTTGCACGTTCTCCCCGTGTCTGCGTGGGTTTCCTCCGGGTGCTCCGGTTTCCTCCCACAGTCCAAAGATGTGCAGGTTAGGTAGATTGGTCATGCTAAATTGCCCCTTAGTGCCCCAGGATGCGTAGGTAAGAGGGATTAGCAGGATAAATAAGTGGGATTACGGGGATAGGGCATGGGTGGGATTGTTGTCAGTGCAGACGCGATGGGCCGAATAGCCTCCTTCTGCACTGTGGGGTTTCTATGAGAAAATCCGAAAGACATGCCGGTTAGGGTGCATTGACCCGAACAGGCACCGGAGTGTGGCGACTAGGGGATTTTCGCAGTAACTTAATTGCAGTGTTAATGTAAGTCTTACTTGTGACTAATAAATAAACTTTACTTTACTTTATATGTGCCGGAATCTTCCGGCCGTTCATGCCTCGCTGCCGCCACAGGTGAGGACGGAGAATTTGGCGTTCGGCCAAAATTTTCATTCGTTGCAGCAGGACTGGAGAATCCCGCTGGTGTGAATGGCCGGAATGTCAGGTTGTAATTGGAAGGGATTGGGTTGGGATGGGTGGGATGTTCCAATTGGTAACCAGCGGGTGCTGAGGAATGACTGACCCACTCACTCGAGCACTCTGCAGCGATGTGTGTCATCAGGGTGCATGCACTGCAGATGAGAGTGAGGTGTTGGTCCCACCCCTTTCATTTCCGCCCTCCTCTCTGGAAACTCTCACTGCTGGCTGCTCTCGAATATCTTTCTCCACTGTCTACTCTTCAGCTGCGCTCACTTATCCTAGTGAGACCACATTTAGAATATTGTGAGCAATTTTGGGCCCTGTATCTAAGGAAGGATGTGTTGGCCTTGGAAAGGGTCCAGAGGAGGTTCACAAGAATGATCCCTGGAATGAAATGCTTGATGTATGAGGAGCGTTTGAGGACTCTGGGTCTGCACTCGGTGGAGTTTAGAAGGATGAGGGGGGGGATCTTATTGAAACTTACAGAATACTGAAAGGCCTGGATAAAGCGGATGTGGGGAAGACGCTTCCATTAGTCGGAGAGACTGGGATCCGAGGGCCCAGCCTCAGAGTAATGGGATGACCCTTTAGAACCGAGATGAGGAGGAATTTCTTCAGCCAGAGGGTGGTGAATCTGGAATTCATTGCCACAGAAGGCTGTGGAGGCCAGGTCACTGAGTGCATCTAAGACAGAGATAGATAGGTTCTTGATTGGTAAAGGGATCAAAGGTTATAGGGAAAAGGTGGGAGAATGGTTTTGAGAAACTTATCAGCCATGATTGAATGGCAAAATAGACTCGATGGGCCAAATGGCCTAATTCTGCTCCTATATCTTATGTTTTTCTGGATAATCCAGATCCAGGAGTGTTGGTGACCATTCAACCATCACATTGGATAGTATGGAATTCCCATTCAGCCTACACCCAGTAACACCTCCAGCAAGTGTTGTTAGATAGGTAGAAGATTCTCCTCCTGTACCCTCCCCAGATTAGGCCTGCAATAGTGCGTGCCAAGCTCGGTTAGTTAACTGATCCGTGTTGATCAGTAAAACACCAGGCGGTACAGGTAACAAATGAGCAGGAGATGAAGGCTGGTGGCGAGCCCTCATCGTGTTACTGGGTGTAGGCTGAATGGGAATCCTATATTATCCAATGTGATGGTTGAATGGTGAGCCAACACTCCTGGATCTGGATTATCCAGAAGAACGTAAGATATAGGAGCAGAATTAGGCCACTCGGCCCATCGAGCCTGCTCCGCCATTCAGTCCTGGCTGATGGTGGTGACATCACTGTTTACTTTGAGTTACATTCACCGTTGATGGGTTTTTGCACCAATGGAGCCTGACCTGTTCTGGGTTAGTCAGAGCATCACTGTGCCCATGCCAAAGAGTGGTACCACCAATGCCCCCCCTCACTCTGTGAACCACACCAAGACACTTTCTGACCTCAAGGTGAAATCTGAGGCAAATGTGCCTGCAGGGTCCGCCATGTGCCAGCTGGAATTGGCAGCTACCTTGGAGTGGGTTCCCCACAGACCATACCCTCCCTCTCCTCCCCACCCACTGGAGTCATGTAGGCTGCTCGAACACTCTGAAGCGTGTAGGGGTGTAAATACAGCTAGCACACAGGATTTTTACCCGGCGGTGTGAAGTCTGAGCTATTCCGACATAGTCAAGTCTCAAGATGTGGCTGAAAGCTGATAGTGTCGTGATGGACGGATTGACAAAGCAGTGGACGTGTGTGTAAAGACTGAGGTACAAGGATAGCAACTAAGTGGTGAGACTTGATTGCGGGTGTCTCTGACTCCACTTCCAAGGGCAACCTAAATCAGGTGACAAATGTAAAGGGAGTCACTAATAAATTCATCTGATCTGATTTGATTTATGATTAATGATGTGGAGTTGCCGGCGTTGGACTGGGGTGGGCACAGTAAGAGGTCTCACAACACCAGGTTAAAGACCAACAGGTTTATTTGGTAGCACGAGTTTTTGGAGCGCTGCCCCTTCATCAGGTGAGTCCAGGATTTGTTTCACAAACAGGGCATATATGGACACAAACTCAATTACAAGATAATGGTTGGATTATCTTGTAATTGAGTCTGTGTCTATATATGCCCTGTTTGTGAACCTACCTCTCCACGCACCTGATGAAGGGGCAGCGCTCCGAAAGCTCGTGATTCCAAATAAACCTGTTGGACTTTAACCTGGTGTTGTGAGACTACTTACCGATTTATTATTGTCACATGTATTAGCTTGCAGTGAAAAGTATTGTTTCTTGCACGCTATACAGACAAAGCATACCGTTCACAGAGAAGGAAAGGAGAGAGTGCAGAATGTAGTGTTACAGTCATAGCTAAAGTGTAGAGAAAGATCAACTTAATGCAAGGTAGGTCCATTCAAAAGTTTGATGGCAGCAGGGAAGAAGTTGTTACCTGGAGAAACTTAGAATGTGGAAGTCACTATCACAGGAAATAACTGAGGTGAATCATAGATGCATTTAAGCGGAAGTTAGACACATGCATGAGGGAGAAAGGAATAGAAGGATATAAATGCTGATAGGCTGAGTTGAAGTAAGGTAGGAGGAGCATAAACATCAATATAGACCAGTCGGGTCCAATGGCATACATATGTTCTTACAAACATACACATGAGGAGCAGGAGTAGGCCACTTGTCCCCTCGAGTCTGCTCCACCTTTCAATAAGATCATAGCTGATCTAATTCTAACCTCAACCCCAGATTCCTGTCTACCCCCAGTAACCTTTCACCACCTTGCTTATCAAGAATCTACCAAGCTCAGTTTAAAAATATTCAAAGACTCTGAATGGCTGTGTGGAGTCTGCACGTTCTCCCCCGGGTCTGCTTGGGTTTCCTCTGGGTGCTCTGGTTTCTTCCCACACTCCGAAAGATGGTTAGGGTGCATTGGCCGTGCTAAATTCTCCCTCAGTGTACCCAAACAGGTGCCTGGAGTGTGGTAACTAGGGGATTTTCACAGTAACTTCTTGTTAATGTAAGCCTACTTGTGACACTAATACTTAAACTTCCACCGTCTTTTGAGGAAGAGAGTTCCAAAGACCCACACCCTCCTGAGGGAAAAGAATTCTCCTCGTCTCTGTCTTCAATGGCCGACCCCTTATTTTTAAACAGTGACCCCCCAACCCCCTGTTCTAGCTTCTCCCACAAGAGGAAACATCCTCTCCACACCCACCCTGACAATACCCCTCAGGGTCTCAGAAAGATTTCAATCAAGTCATCTATTTCTGTACTATAAGTGTTTGTAATTCTCTATTCAGTTATTTATAATTATTTACGAGGTTTGTTTTTAAATCCCCCAACTTTTTGTTCCTTCTGTTCTGTCCTGCCCTTTGGAAGGTGCTCACTCCACCAGTGACAGCAGCGTTGCGATACCCCAGCCGAACATCTTGGGGGGTGGGGGCAACACGACCCTTACTGGGACAACACACACATGCAACTTTCAGACTGACCCTTCCATTTGTTCGCTACTGCATTGGTAATGAGGCAAGTTGGCCATGCCTGAGTTGCAATCCCAACTAAAATAGGCTAACCGAGCACTGACAAAACTTGTGACTCTCCTGATCTCCTCCGGACCTCATCGTTTCACTGCCCGGCCGCGAGTGGACTTCATTCCGTGAACTTGTATCGTCCATGAAAGACTGAAGTTGGTGAGGTCACACCTGGAGTATTGTGTAAAAAAAAAAAAATTTGACAAAGGGTCATCTGGACTCGAAACGTCAGCTCTTTTTTCTCCTTGCAGATGCTGCCGAGATTTTCCAGCATTTTCTCTTTTGGCTTCGAGTCTTGTGTGCAGTTTTGGTGTCCTTATCTGAGGAAGGGTGTTCTTGCTATAGAGGGAGTGCAGAGAAGGTTTACCAGGCTGATTCCTGGGGTGGCAGGTCTGTCATATCAGGAGTGACTAAATTGGTTAGGATTAGTCGGTAGGATTATATTCATTGGAGTTTAGAAGAGTGAGAGGGGATCTCATAGAAACTTATAAAATTCTAACAGGGTCAGACAGGGTGGATTCAGAAAGAATGTTCCCGATGGGGGGAGTCCAGAACTAGGGGTCATAGTTTGAGGATAAGGGGTAAATCTTTTAGGACTGAGGTGAGGAAAAGTTTCTTCACCCAGAGGGAGGTGAATGTGTGGAATTCACGACCACAGAAAGTAGTTGAGGCCAAAACGTTGTGTGATTTCAAGAAGAAATTGGACATAGCTCTTGGGGCTAAAGGGATCGAGGAATATGGGGGGAAGGGGGGGGATCAGGATATTGAATTTGATGATCAGCCATGATCATAATGAATGGCGGGGCAGGTTCGAAGGGCCAAATGGCCTACTCCTGCATTTGTTTTCGATGTTTCGATGTTAACATTTTTAGCTCGGAACTCCACTGTTTGTTATGAAGCTCTGAGAAAGGGTCACCCAGACTCGAAACATTGGCTCTATTCTCTCTCCAGAGGTGCTGTCAGACCTGCTGAGATTTCCAACTGTGTCAGTGTGTGTCAGTGTTAGTTATACACATTTTCTGTAGCATCTTGCACATCCTCAGGACGTGCCAAAGTATTTTCTAATGTGTCGTGAAGTTGTGCAGCAATTTCTTGGTATGAGGGACATGTTAGCTGGCCCAGCTTTGATTGAGAGCTGTCGTTCAGGCCACACCTCAAGCACTTCAATGGAGCTCTGGTCACTGACACACGAGGAAGGTAATCAGAGGCTGGAGGTGATGGTGGGAACAGGGGGTTTACAGATCTGGGTGCTTCGATTCGGGATTAATCCACCAACGAAGCAATCCCTCTCCAATCCTACACACACACACAGCACTTTAACAGAAACTCAACTGCAGAGCTCAGAGGCTGATGTTCTGAGAAAAGGCTACAGGAATGTGGCTATGGAGGTATAAGGTCTACAAATTATTCAGCGTTGTATCAAAGGTTTTCTGGCACACGTCTTTGAGCTAAACATGAAAGTGTGACACGTTGGGGAGGGCATCTGCTCGAATTGCTGAAAGTTAAATTGAGGGCTGGTATCAGGAAATTATGATTTGCCCCTCCGTGGAATGGAAGCAGTTAAGAGGCAGTTGAATGTTAAAATAAAGGGGCAGCAAGTTTTTTCTACATGGCCTCATGGCTTTCCTTACTGGTGTCAGGGGTCTGAAAGATTAACCACACCGAACACAGGTTACAGGTTCTGTTCTTATTAAGTAAATGTTGTCCTTTGATCACCAGACTGATAGAAGGATGATTGTTTGTGTCACTTTATTCTTGCTCTCACTATACTAACCAGTTACAGCAGAACTGATTAAATGGATGCTAAGCACAGACAACTCGGGAAGAAAAGGTGTGCATCGCTGTAGCATCTTTCTCTTCCTCAACACATGTCAAAGTGCTCTGCGACTAATCAGTTTAAGTTTATTTATTAGTGACACAAATGACGCTGCAGTGAAGTTACTGTGAAAATTCCCTAGTCGCCACGCTCCAGCACCTGTTCAGGTACAAAGAGCAAAGAAAAGTACAGCACAGGGACAGGCCCTTCAGCCCTCCAAGCCCTTACTCAGTCCGTATCCCTCTATTCCCTCCCTATTCATGCGCCCATCCAGCTGCTTCTTAAATGTTGTTAATGTGCCTGCTTCCACCACCTCCTCTGGCAGCGGGTTCCAGGCATCCATCACTCTCTGCGTTTGAAGCTTCCCCCACACACCTCCCTTAAACTCCCCCCCCCCCCCCCCCTCTCACCTTGAACCTGTGCCCCCTTGTAATTGACACTTCCACCCTGGGGAAAAAGCCGCGGACTCTCCACCCTGTCTATGCCCCTCATAATTTTGTGGACCCCTTTCAGGTCTTCCCTTAGCCTCCGTCTTTCCAGTGAAAACAATCCTAATTTATCCAATCTCTCCTCATAGTCAACACCCTCGAGACCAGGCAACATCCTGGTGAACCACCTTTGCACTCTCTCCAAAGCTTCCACCTCTTCTGGTAGTGTGGTGACTAAAACTGCACGCAATACTCCAAATGCGGCCTAACCAAGGTTTTATATAGCTGCAACATGATTTCCCAACTCTTGTACTCAATGCCCCGGCCGATGAAGGCAAGCATGCCATATGCCTTCTTAATCACCTTGGCCACCTGTGTTGCCACTTTTAGGGAACTGTGGACCTGCACACCCAGATCCTTCTGTATGTTAATGTTACTCAGGATTTTGCCATTTACTGTATAATTCACACTTAAATTTGATCCTCCAAAACGTATCACCTTGCATTTATCCGGATTAAACTCCCATCTGCCAATTCTGTGCCCAGATCTCCAATCTATCTATCTATATATATATATCGGGCGGCACGGTAGCACAGTGGTTAGCACTGCTGCTTCACAGCTCCAGGGTCCCGGGTTCGATTCCCGGCTCAGGTCACTGTCTGTGTGGAGTTTGCACATTCTCCTCGTGTCTGCGTGGGTTTCCTCCGGGTGCTCCGGTTTCCTCCCACAGTCCAAAGATGTGCGGGTTAGGTTGATTGGCCAGGTTAAAAATTGCCCCTTAGAGTCCTGAGATGCGTAGGTTAGAGGGATTAGTGGGTAAAATATGTGGGGGTAGAGCCTGGGTGGGATTGTGGTCGGTGCAGACTCGATGGGCCGAATGGCCTCCTTCTGTACTGTAGGGTTTCTATGATATATATATTTATATAGCCTATTGTATCCTCGGACAATCCCTGGCACTATCAGCAACTCCACCAATCTGGATACTGAGGGAGAATTTAGCATGGCCAACACACCTAACCAGCACATCTTTCAGACTGTGGGCGGAAACCCACGCAGACATGGGGAGAACGTGCAAACTCCGCACAGACAGTGACCCAAGCTGGGAATCGAACCCGGGTCCCTGGTGCTGTGAGGCAGCAGCGCTAACCCACTGTGCCACCGAAGAGGAGTCAGTGTTACAATGTACGGAAACACCAATTTGCACATAGTCATGAGATACATGACAATTAAACTGCTCTTAGTGTTTGTTGAGGAATAAATATTGTACAGAACACCGGAGAACACTCCTGCTATTCTTGGAATAGTGCCGAGGGATCATTTACATCCACTTGAGTGAGCAGAAGGGACATCGGTTTAATATCTCATCTAAAAGTTGCACCGCTGGCAATACAGTGCTCCCTCAGTACCACCCTGGAGTACTGAATCCCATCTGTCTTTACATTTCAGTGACGACTCATCTAAAGTACTTAATTGGCTGTTGAGTGCATTGAGACACCCGGTGGTTGTGAAAAGCACTCTGTAGGTACAAGTCTTTTCAAATGATGTTTAGGTTTGTCCCTGTCTGAATTTTGTCCCTCTGCAGGTTTGGAAAGGGCTCAGTAGAAGATAAATCCTAAATCAGAGCACCAAGACAGCTTGCTATCGGCAGCTTGGATAAATATAAATCAATGCAAGCGTGCATTTGAACTTTGTACTTGGTGCGTGCAGAGAAAAAGTAGGAGTGCCCCTGAAGGGGTTTTCCTTGCACACTGTTTTCTGAGAAGCGTCAGTGAGCGGTTGTTGTGGTCTCAATGCAATGAGGTTGTGCAGTAGTACATGTCCTAAATAAGTGTAACTGCAAACCAGGCCGGCACAGTGGTTAGCGCTGCTGCCTCACAGCGGCACCTGGGTTCGATCCCATCCTTGGATGACTGTCTGTGTGGAGTCTGCACATTTTCCCCGTGTCTGCATGGGTTTCCTCCGGGTGCTCCAGTTCCCTCCCACAGGCCAGAGATGTGTGGGTTAGGGAATTGGCCATGCTAAATTGTCCCTTAGTGTCCAAAGATGTGTAGGTTAGGGGATTGGCCATGCGAAGTGCATGGGCTTGTGGGGATAGGGTGGGAGGGAAGGCCTGGGTAAGATGGTCAGGAAGTCAGTGCAGATCCTATGGGCCGAATGGTTTCCTTCAGCACCTTAGGGATTCTGTGATTTATCCGTGATTCAGCCATGCAGAATTTCAATGAGGAAGAATGACTGTCGTGTGAAAAGTTTCCCTTGTCTTAATTATGTAAAAGGAGCAGTGGTACAGGATTTGAATTCAGTCGCGTGTGGGGAGAAGGGAACTGCTTTACCAACAGGCTTGAAGTACGGGTGGTGGTAATGGGTGGGTAGCAGTAAGCAATTCTGACTAACACACAAGGAGCGAACAAGTGCGTGATTAAAAGTTTATTGGAAAAACTTTTTGGTACAAAAAAAAGTTACAAGATATTGATGATGTGTTGGAAACGTGTTGTAGAGTCATCTTCCTTTAAAGTATGGGGATTCCTGTTATAATTTGATGTCACATTTCCGATACCATGTCTGGTGTATTCCCTGACTCGGAGATCAATGTTGGACTGGGGTAAACAACAGTAAGAAGTTTAACAACACTCCGAAAGCTTGTGTGGCTTTTGCTACCAAATAAATCTGTTGGACTTTAACTCGGAGATCAATGCCATCGGAGATCTGAGAACTCGAAACCTTTTGTAATAAAAGCAACTTGCCGCCTTTAACATCCCAAGTTGTTTCACAATTGTTATTCATCAAAGTTTGGCACTTGAACCAAAAGAGGGGGACAGACGACCAAAAGCTTGCTCGAAGAGGTAGATTCTAAGGAATGTCTTAAAGGAGAGGGGAGTAGAGGCCTTTAAGAAGGGAATTCCAGGGCTTTAGGTCCAGGCAGCTTCATGTGCAGTCACCAATGGTAATGCACAATGAAATCTTCATAAATAAATAATAAATCTTAATAAATCTTCAAATGCTGGTTGCCACTGAGTTTAAGTCTGAAACTGGCAAGTATTTTTCAATCTATAGGAATTAAAGTCTGGTTGAATGGAATGTGAGTTTACTCAATGCCAACTTTGTTGCCTTAAAGTGGTTAGCACTGCTGCCTCACACGGGGACCCGGGTCTGATTCCAGCCTCGAGTCACTGTCTGTGTGGAGTTTGCACGTTCTCCCCGTGTCTGCGTGGGTTTCCTCCGTGCGCTCCGGTTTCCTCCCACAGTCCAAAGATGTGTGGGTTAGGTGGACTGGCCATAATAAATGAATCATAGAATCCCTACAGTGCAGAAGGACGCCATTCGGCCCATTAAGCCTGCCCCGATGACAATCCCACCCAGGCCCTATCCCTGTAACCCAATGTATTTACCCTGCTAATCCCCCTGACACTAAGGGGCAATTTAGCATGGCCAACCCACCTAACCCGCACGTCTTTGGAGTGCATGGGGTTACGGGGATAGGGTGGAGGGGACAGCCTGGGTGGGATGCTGTTTCGGGGAGCCGGTGCAGACTGGATGGGCCGGATGGCCTCTTTCTGCAGTGTAAGGATTCTCTGATTCTAAAGGCCCTCGAGCTGCTCAATAATCCCATTCTTTTGCGCTCTACAGCACTCTTTATCGTTATCAAACATCCTTTCAACACCTTACTGATCAATTGTGTCTCATTTCTTTAGCTGTTCCTCTGCTGATCTGGAATTATGGGAGATGATGAAAACCAGGATCCACAGCAGAACGAGACTTCAGGGGACGAATCGGGATTAGATCAACGCACTGAATCGCGCAGGGAGAGAGGTACCAGAAACAACAACTCTGCTATTTTCTGTCCTTCTGCCAATTTCACCAGTATCAGCCTGGTAACTTACCCAAATGGGAATACTGCGGCCGGAATCTTACTACCGTTCACGCTGGCGGGATTTTCCCATCCTACTGCAGTGAACGGAGATTTGGCTGGGCCACCAAATTCTCCGACTTTGCCGCAGCGGGAGCGTGGCGTGAATGGCCGCCAAGATCGCGCCCTACATGTCTTGAGTTCAGATGGTTATCGCTGTGTGGAATTTTCCAAGGCTGGCGTTAGGAACAAGGTATAGGCTATTCAGGCCTTAAGCCAGTTCAGCTATTCATTTCGATCATGGCTGTTATGTATCTTATCTCCAGCGACCTAACTTGGTTCCGTAACCTTTCAGTACCACGCCCGGTGGCACAGTGGTTAGCACTGCAGCCTCACGTCGCCAGGGACCCAGGTTCGATTCCCGGCTTGGATCACTGTCTGTGTGGAAACTTTCCAGCGTTCTTCCCGTGTCTGCGTGGGTTTCCTCCGGGTGCTCCAGTTTAAGAACATAAGAAATAGGAGCAGGAGTAGGCCATCTAGCCCCTCGAGCCTGCCCCGCCATTCAATAAGATCATGGCTGATCTGAAGCGGATCAGTTCCACTTACCTGCCTACAGTTTCCTCCTCCAGTCCAAAGATGTGCAGGTTAGGTGGTTTGGCCATGCTAAATTGTCCCTTAGTGTCTGAAGATGTGCAGGTTAGGGGGATTAGTGGGGTAAATATATTGGGTTATGGAGGTAGGGCCTGGGTAAGATGCTCTTTTGAAAAGCAGGTGCAGACCTGATGGGCCAAATGGCCTCCTTCTGCACTTGGGGTTCTACGGATTCTATCATTCACAGGCAGTCCAGTGAGAGAAATGGGTAGCTGTCACATTGTATGTTATTGGCCATTCCTCTGGGGTTTGAGCAGGGTTGTGGGAGCTTCTCCCATGCTTCAAGCCATGCTTCACTGACCTGGGTATGCTGAAAGTGTTTAGTTTGATAACAATAACATCCCTTGCCTTGCTGAGACCACTAAAAGACTTTTTAAGCAATATTGATTATGGCAAGAACGCTCTTGCTGTGTTTGTGAACTGTGATTACTTTCCTCCTGAGAAAATGCTGGAAAATCTCAGCAGGTCTGGCAGCATCTGTGAGGAGAGAAAAGAGCTGACGTTTCGAGTCCAGATGACCCTTTGTCAAAGCTCCTTTGTCAGAGTTGCTACAGATGCTGCCAGACCTGCTGAGATTTTCCAGCATTTTCTCTTTTGGTTTCAGATTCCAGCATCCACAGTAATTTGCTTTTACTACTTTCCTTCTGCCTTCCTTGAACCTTACAGCAAAACTAGGAGGACAGAGGAGGCGTCTGCTCGGAGGCACCTGTTAATGGTGTTTGTGGAAGAGAGTTGCCTGTGTGAGCTAGCATACAGTTACATTTCTAGCTTTATTGCTCCCTGCTAAAGCACATAGACCATACACAGTTCATGTGGAGCCATATATTAACAGACGATGGGATGTCATACCACTGGGCAGTCCCTACTGAGATTAATCTTTAAATTCCAGAGAAGCTCAGGCTCTGAGAATAAATAAAATATTTATTGGGCTGAATACTGGCTGGTATTTACTGGGATATCGCTACTCAATCTTCAAGAACAGTTTGACGATTGTAGTGCAATAATTATAAGATGAGAAAGATTAAAATATTATTTAAACTTGTGCTGTTATTGTTTGCCAGTATTAAACTGGAAGGTGATAGCAGAGGTCTTTAAGATTACGAAGGTGTAGAGTTGGAAAAGATTTAGTCCCTCGAGCCTGTTCCACTGCCATTCAGTAAGATCGTGGATAATCTGTAACCTAACCCCATATATCAGTGTTGCCATCACTGAATCCCCCACTGTCAACATCCTTGGGGTTATCATTGACCAGAAACTCAACTGGACTCACCACATAAACACAGTGGCTACAAGAGCAGGTCAGAGGCTAGGAATACTGCGGTGAGTAACTCACCTCCTGACTTCCCCAAGGCCTAACCCCAAAAGCACAAGTCGGGAGTGTGATGGAATTCTTCCCACTTGCGTGGATGAGCGCAGCTCCAACAACACTCAGGAAGCTTGACACCTCTGCTGTTTGTGATATATATAAATGATTTGGAGGAAGACGTAGCTGGTGTGATCAGTAAGTTTGCGGACGACACAAAGATTGCTGGAGTTGCGGATAGTGATGAACATTGTCAGAGAATACAGCAGGATATAGATGGGCTGGAACATTGGGCGGAGAAATGGCAGATGGAATTTAATCCAGACAAATGCGAAGTGATGCATTTCAGTAGATCTCATGTAAGGGGGAGCTATACAATAAATGGCAGAACCATCAGGAGTATAGACACACAGAGGGATCTGGGTGTACAAGTCCACAGATCCTTAAAGGTGGCAGCACAGGTGGAGAGGGTGGTGAAGAAGGCATATGGCATGCTTGCCTTTATTGGACGGGGCATAGAGTATAAAAGTTGGCATATGATGTTGCAGCTGTATAGAACGTTGGTTAGGCCACACTTGGAATACTGCATCCAGTTCTGGTCGCCACCCTACCAGAAGGACGTGGAGGCTTTGGCGAGAGTACAGAAAAGGTTTACCAGGATGTTGCCTGGTCTTAGTTATGAGGAGAGAGTGCAGAATGTAGTGTTACAGTCATTGCTAAGGTTCAACACAGATGTCAGGGGGACACAGAGGGTGGTGGGGGCCTGGAATGCATTGCCAAGCAAGGTGATTGAGGCGGACCCGCTGGGATCGTTTAAGACTTATCTAGATAGCCACATGAACAGACTGGGAATAGAGGGATACAAACGAATGGTCTAATTGGGCATATGAGCGGCGCAGGCTTGGAGGGCCGAAGGGCCTGTTCCTGTGCTGTTTTGTTCTTTGTTCTAAAGCAGCCACATCCACAAACATCCACTCCCTTCACCAACAATGCTCAGTAGCAGCAGTGTGTACTATCTACAAGGTGCACTGCAGCAATTCACTAAAGATCCTTAGACAGCACCTTCCAAACCCACGACCTCTTCCATCTAGAAGGACAAGGGCAGCAGATACATGGGGAACACCACCACCTGCAAGTTTCCCTCCAATCCACTCACCATCCTGACTTGGAAATATATCGGCCGTTCCTTCGCAGTCACTAGGCCAAAATCCTGGAATTCTCTCCCTAACGGCATTGTGGGTCAACCAACGACACGTGGACTGCAGCGATTCAAGAAGGCAGCTCACCACCACCTTCTCAAGGGGCAACTAGGGATGGGCAATAAATGCTGGCCCAGCCAGCGACGCCCATGTCCCACGAATGAATTTTCTTAAAAACCTGTCTTTGTCCTGGATCCTTTAATACCTTTGATTAACAGAAATTTATCAATCGCAGATTTAAAATTAATAATTGGCCCAAAATCAGCCATCGTTTTTGGAAGAGACTTTCTGATGTCCATTGTCCTTGCTGAAAGATCTGAATTTTTATCCCCTAATCCTAGATTCCTCAACCAGCGGAAATAATTTCTCTCTAACTACCCTATCAGTTCTCCTTAATAGCTTAAAACTTTGATCAAATCTCTCCTTAATCTTCCAAATGCCGGTTTGTGTTAATCTCCTCATGTGATTTAACTCTTGGGAGTCCTGCTATCATTCCGGCAAATCTATGCTGCATTCTCTCCAGGACAATATGTCCTGAAGGTGCCGTGCCAGAACTGCTCACAGCACTTTTTGCTTTCCTATTTACCGGGCATTTGTTCCCTGACCTGTTTTCAACAGAAACAAGAGAAATTTATTAGTTGCTTTTTTTTTTCGGTGGGACATGGGCGTCGCTGGCTGGCCAGCATTTATTGCCCATCCCTGGTTGCTGTTGAGAAGATGTGTTGAGCTGCCTTCTTGAAACTTTGATACAACTGAGTGTCTCGCTCGGCCATTTCAGAGGGCAGTTGAGAGTCAACCACATTGTTGTAGCCCTGGAGTCACGTGTAGGCCAGACCGGGTAAGGACGGCAGATTTCCTTCCCTAAAGGACATTAGTGAACCAGATGGGTTTTTCCGACAATCCACAATGGTTTCATGGTCAGCAGTAGATTCTTAATTCCAGATTTTCTTTTTGTATTGAGCTCAAATTCCACCTCATTTTTGCACGGTGGCACAGTGATTAGCAGTGCTGTCTCTCAGCGCCAGGGACCCGGGTTCAAATCCAGCCTCGGGTGACAGTGCGGAGTTTGCACGGTCTCCCCGTGTCTGCGTGGGTTTCCTCCGGGTGCTCCGGTTTCCTCCCACAGTCCATGGATGTGTGGGTTAGGGTGGATTGGCCGTGCTAAATTGCCCCCTAGTGTCAGGGGGACTAGCAGGATAAATACGTGGGGTAGTGGAGATGGGGGCTGGGTGGGATTGTAGGGGCAGGCTTGATGGGCTGAATGTAGGGATTCTGTGATTCCATGATCTGCCGTGGAGGGATTCGAACCCGGGTCCCCAGAACATTAGCTGAGTTTCTGGATTAATAGCCTGGCGATAATACCACTCGGCCTTCACTTCCCCCTCGCAAGATAATCATTGCCGCGTTCCCGTTCCGCTAGATGTTAATTTAAAATGTGGCTTTGTTTCCATGTGTTGCAGGTGCTGAACATGCACGGCTGATCCTGCAGCCGCTGCGGGGGAGCCCACACAATAAATGGGCAGAGTGCAACACTTCGACACAGGCTAACTGCAGCGCCTCACCATGCGCCCAGCAAGTCAAGGTAACGCTTGCCATTGTAACGTTGCGCAGCAAGCCAGCGATACCGATCTTCCTGCTAGCTCAGTGGAACGTTTCACAGAGTTTGCAGTGAGCCGCAGGCCTGGTACTCAATCTCCGATTTGTACTTGGTCGTCCGTTCTCAGCTCAGTGAGATTATCGAGTCCCTGTAAGAGGTATTTTCTGAAGGGTGTCCCCCTTGGGGTGCCCTGTGTTGGTTGAACCTCACTCAACCAATGCATAGACTGCGAAAGACAGCATATATTTAAAGAACGAAAGGGAATTTATTTGTGAATGTATGCATCAGGAGAGACACAGTCATTGAGGGTTGACTGTGCTCTCTGACCTAATATTTCCAGGTAAAATTATTATTGGCCAAGGCGCACACTACAGGGTTAAAAATATAGTTTTAAGTTTATAATACTTGGTTAATTTGTGGATATACAGTTTATAATACCGTTGCAATTTATAATACCTTTGCATATATTGTTCCAGGCACATTGTGAATTCTTATTATATATAAATATAATATATATAAATAAAATAAGGCACTTTATAATTACCTTACCGTCGTCTGCTTATTATGGTAAATCTAAAATGAAGGGCCTCATACTAAGAATTCTATACTACCCCCCTGTATCACTACTTCAAAGGGACGTTGGGGCTGTGCATCCCAGTGTCCTGGACAATGTTTAAACTCAATTAACATCAAGAAAACAACTTATCTCAAGGCTGTTTGTGGAGTCTGCTTCGCCTTTCGCAACCTCAGGACGTCCCTGAGAACTTCACAGCTGGTGAAGTGGTTTCTGAAGTTAGGTGCTATTGGGATGTAGGAAACGCAGCGGGCAATTTGCACGCAGCACGTTCCCGCGTGGGACAGTGTCCTCGTGATCTGTTCTGGGTGTTAATTGAAGGATGAATATCAAAAGTGCCTTAAGGTCTTTTAGGTCCACTTGATAGAACAAATGGGGATCTTGGTTTCAAATCCCATCTGTGGGTGGCGCGGTGGCACAGCGGTTAGCACTGCTGCCTCACAGCACCAGGGACCCGGGTTCGATTCTGACCTTGGGTGACTGTGGAGTTTGCACGTTCTCCCAGTGTCTGCGCAGGTTTCCTCCGGGTGCTCTAGTTTCCTCCTACAGTCCAAAGATGTGCAGATTAGGTGCCTTGACCATGCTAAATTGCTCCTTAGTGTCCAAAGATGTGCAGGTTAAGTGGATTGGCCATGCTCAATTGTTCCTTAGTGTCCAAAGATGTGCGGGTTAGATGGATTGGCCATGCTAAATTGCTCCTTGATGTCCAAAGATGTGCAGGATAGGTGGATTGGCCATGCTAAATTGTCCCTTAATGTCAGGGGGTTATCAAGGTAAATATGTGAGGTTATGGGGATAGGAGCTGGGTGGGATTGTTGTAGGTGCAGACTCGATGGGCCGAATGGCTTCCCACGTACACGGTAGGGGTTCTACGATTCTATGAAAGACAACACAGTGTAAACACTCTCTCCATACTTCAGAATTGCCAGCCTAGACTTTGAACTCGAGTCCCTGGAGAGGGATTGGAGCCACAACCTTCTGACCTCGGGCAAGAGTGGGACTCAAATGAGCTGCGGCTGACAGCTGACACTGTGGCCTGGTAGCTAACCCATCATCTTGCGTTGTCAGTCATGGTAACGTAGCCATGTTTGAAGTAACTATTATATTGTGACGTGGAGCTGGAAGGAGGTGAGAGCGATATCAGAGTGCAGGATGTCACCTATTGAGTCATAGACAACAGCAACCATAGACAACAGCAAAAGAGCTGACTCTCTGTCACACCAACCCGCATTGACCAGAAACTCTTGACTTATTTCATAGAACACCCTGCAGCACTTAAGAGGTTTGAATGTGGCCACTCGAGAACCAAACGACTGTGTGAAGACATGTCAGCGAGGTACGTTTCGCTTTCCCTAGAGCACAAGTGAGCACGAATGCAACTAAAATTCAACCTGTGATCGGATTTAGCCGGTCGCTATGATTTCATTTATTTAGAGGGAGGCTGTCCAGAGTGGGAAAGCAGCAAATGCTTCACTCGAAGGGCGGAAGTCTCCCGCACAAAAAGCCGTGGACGGTGGATCAATAGATTTTTGTTGGGTGAAGACGCAAAAGGAAATGGAGTGATGGATGCAGAGGCCCAGACAGGATCTGCTAGAATGCTGGAACAGACTCGAAGGGCTGAATGGCCTCATCTTGTTCCTCTGTAAAGTGAGATTTCTGCAGTGTGCATGAGTGAGGCTGCAAGAATAGGTTTGGGTCCTGCACAGTGCCACAGTGGTTAGCACTGCTGCCTCACAGCGCCAGGAACTTGGATTCGATTCCGAGCTTGGGTCACTTCTGTGAGTTTGCACGTTCTCCCCCCCGTTTCTGCGTGGGTTTCCTCCGGGTGCTCCGGTTTCCCCTCTCAGTCCAAAAGACGTGCTGGTTAGGGTGCATTGGCCGTGCTAAATTCTCCCTCAGTGTACCCAAGCAGGCACCGGAGTGTGGCGACTAGGGGATTTTCACTGTAACTTCATTGCAGTGTTAATGTAAGCCTACTTGTAACGCTAATAAATAAACTTTAGCTTTAAATTTTAAACTTATGAAACTTCATAAGCGACATGGTGGCACAGGGTAGGTGGATTGGCCATGCTAAATTGCCCCTTACTGTCCCAAGATGTGCCGGTTAGGGGGATTAGAGGGGTAAATACATGGAGTTACAGGGATAGGGTAGGATTCTCTCGGAAGGTCAGTGCAGACTCAATGGGCCAAGTGGCCTCCTTCTGCACTGAAGGGATTCTATGATTCTAATGGGAGCAGTGTGCAGCTGCCGACATAGCTACCACACAAAGGTAAATATAGCAGGAATAACAAAACAAATGTCATTTATTATCGATTGAGGTAGATGTTGGCACCCGTGGAGCATCGGCGAAACCTGTAAATTTTAACCTATTGCCCACATTGTGTGTAAATTCTTTCTTGTGACCTCAATTTGCACCTGCTGCTTTTTTCTTATTTGATTGTGAGATGTGACTCACAGGAAAGACCAGTATTTAATGACCTTTCCCTAATTGCTCTACCATCACTGGTTGGTACGTGACCTCAGACCTTTGTATCTTTTTCCCGACGGAGGAAGGTGGAAGAGAGAATGTCCGGGGTGCGTGGGGTCCTTAATTATGCTGGCTGCTTACCCGAGGCAGTGGGAAGTGTAGACAGAGTCAATGGATGGGAGGCTGGTTTGAGTGATGGACTGGGGTTCATTCACTCAAAGAAGGTTTGGTTTGTGCTCACTGCCACCCTGATTGTCTTGTTCTGCTGAGTGCTGTCAAGTTAACACTGTGTGGACATGTCACACTCCAACCGTTATTCTTCAGTGGAGTCCAGGTGAACACGCAGGAGTTGTGTTGGTTTGTTAGAGGTTTACGGTGTCCACACGTGCTGGATATACACACACACACACACACATACGCGGTTACACACCAATACTCAGGCCTGCACGACAGAGCAAAACTGTGGTTCTACGGCTGTAACTATAGCACACGTCCCATTTATATTGCAGACCCAACGCGGTGGCACAGTGGGTTAGCACTGCTGCCTCACCGCTCCAGGGATGCGGGTTCGATTCCCGGCTTGGGTCACTGTCTGTACGGAGTCTGTACGTTCTCCCCGTGTCTGCGTGGGTTTCCTCCGGGTGCTCCGGTTTCCTCCCACAGTCCGAAAGAGGTGCTGGTTAGGGTGCATTGGCCGTGCTAAATTCTCCCTCTGTGTAACTGAACAGGCACCGGAGTGTGGCGACTGGGGGATTTTCACAGTAACTTCATTGCAGTGTTAATGTAAGCCTTACTTGTGACACTAATAAATTAACTTTAAACATTAAGGATGGGAGTGAACCTGGGTTCCTGCTGTGAGGCAACAGTGTTAATCACGGTGCCACCTTAGTATGCCTCTGGGTGCTCCAGTTTCCTCCCACACTCCAAAGATGGGCGGGTTAGGTGGATTGGACGTGCCAAATTAACCCTTAGTGTCCCGGGATGTGATGGGTTAGAGGGATTGCAGGGTAACAAAGCGGGGATAGGGCCTGGGTGGGATTGTTGTCAGTGCAGACTCAAGGGGCTGAATGGCCTCCTCCTGCACTGTAGGGATTCTGTGTTTCAAATGTGAACCTTTATTGAACTGCGTGGAAATCATATGTGAGATATAGAACCATAGAAAATTACAGCTCAGAAACAGGCCTTTTAGCCCTTCTTGTCTGTGCCGGACCATTTTATGCCTAGTCCCACTGACCTGCACTTGGACCATATCCCTCCACACCCCTCTCATCCATGAACCCGTCCAAGTTTTTCTTAAATGTTAAAAGTGGCATTTACCACTTTATCCGGCAGCTCATTCCACACTCCCACCACTCTCTGCGTGAAGAAGCCCCCCCTAATATTCCCTTTAAACTTTTCTCCTTTCACCCTTAACCCATGCCCTCTGGTTTTTTTTCTCCCCTAGCCTCAGTGGAAAAAGCCTGCTTGCATTCACTCTATCTATACCCATCAAAATCTTATACACCTCTATCAAATCTCCCCTCATTCTTCTCCGCTCCAGGGAATAAAGTCCCAACCTATTCAATCTCTCTCTGTAACTCAGCTTCTCAAGTCCTGGCAACATCCTTGTGAACCTTCTCTGCACTCTTTCAACCTTATTTACATCCTTCCTGTAACTAGGTGACCAAAACTGTACACAATATCCCTTGTACTATACCTTACATAGGGAAGGAAAGGAGAGAGTGCAGAATGTAGTGTTACAGTCATTGCTAGGGTGTAGAGAGAGATCAATTTAATGCTGGACAGGTCCATTCAAAGATCTGACAGCAGCAGGGAAGAAGCTGTTCTCGAGTCGGTCGGTACGTGACCTCAGACTTTTGCATCTTTTTCCCGACGGAAGAAGGTGGAAGAGAGAATGTCCGGGATGAGAGGGGTCCTTAATTATGCAGGCTGCTTTGCTGAGGCAGCGGGAAGTGTAGACAGAGTCAATGGATGGGAGGCTGATTTGCGTGATGGATTGGGCTTTGTTCACTCAAAGGAGAGTTGAGCTTCTGCCTGAAAGGGAACAGTTTGCCGGGCTGTGGCAAAAGAGCAGCAAACTAACCGGCAGCTCTTGCAAAGGGCCAGCATGGACAAAATGGGCCGAATGACTTCCCGCCTTGCAGTTTGATTTTATTTGTGGCTCTTCTTTCCCTAGACTCCCGAAAGCAGAAACAGATGAGGAGGAGGAAGACTTGTACACCAGCGGGTTCAAATGCCATCACTCGGAGCTCACCAGAGATAGCAGTGGCCAGTCTCCACGGTGCAGCCAGAAGTGGGAATCCGGTAAGATTTCTGAACAGACCTGTCACATCCTGGGAACATAGGGATTGTTGGACCATCTCTTTCGCCTTCATCCATTCTGCCCATCACTTGATACAGTGGTAATGGAGTTATTGAGCGGCATGGTGGCTCAGTGGTTAGCACTGCTGTCGCACAGGATCCCAGGTTCGATTCCGGCGTTGGGTGACTGTGTGGAGTTTGCACGTTCTCCCCATGTCTGCGTGGGTTTCCTCCAGGTGCTCCGGTTTCCTCCCACACTCCAAAGGGGGTTAGGGGGATTGGCCATGCTAAATTGCCTCTTCGTGTCCAAAGATGTGCGGGTTAGGTGGATTGGCCATGCTAAATTGCCCCTTAGTGTCCAAAGATGTGCTGGTTAGGTGCATTGGCCATGCTAAATTGCCTCTTCGTGTCCAAAGATGTGCGGGTTAGGTGGATTGGCCATGCTAAATTGCCCCTTAGTGTCCAAAGATGTGCAGGTTAGGGGGATTGGCCATGCTAAATTACACCTTGATATCCCAAAATGTATAGGTTAGGTGGATTAGCCATGGGAAATGTGTGTGGTTATAGAGATAGGGGAGGGGAGAGGTACTTGGTAAGATACTCTGTCAGAGAGTTGGTGCAGACTTGAAGGCCTCTTCTGCACTATGGGGGATTCTATGATGACCGATCATAGTGATCAATCTCTATCGGTGAATCTATAGACACAGACGTGAGGTGAGGAAAAGTCCCCAGTGGTGGGGGGATTGGGGAACCATAGTTCCAAAGTCACCTCGGGGAAGTGATGGCCAAGTGATATTATTGCTGGACTATTAATCCAGAAACTCAGCTAATGTTCTGGAAGACCCGGGTTCGAATCCCGCCACGGCAGATGGTGGAATTCAGTAATTTAAAAAATCTGGAATTAAGAACCTACTGAGACCATGAAACGATTGTCGGAAAAACCCATCTGGGTCACTAATGTCCTTTAGGGAAGGAAATCTGCCGTCCTTACCCGGTCTGGCTTACATGTGACTCCCGAGCCACAGCAATGTGGTTGACTCTCAGCTGCCCTCAGGCAACTAGGGATGGGCAATAAATGCTGGCCCAGCCAGCGACGCCCATGTCCCGCGAATGAATTTAAAAAACCTATTCCCCCTAAGCTGCACTCCCCGTTACGCCATGTCTGAAGTTATTCATCGATTGGATCCCAAAAGTGTATGTTGTAAGAACTGATATTTAACGTGTTTGAATGAATCGTCGCTGCCTGATTCTGCCATCGTCTGAGTCTGTTCCGTGGACTGACCACCCCTTTATTGTTGTTGTTCCTTTGAAGGAGAAGGAAGTGGTGTCTGTTTTACTGTCCCATCTCACCAACGCGCTGCAACACATCGGATCCACTTACGGAGCCACTTTCCGCACTCGACTGAACACAGTGCCCGAGCCCAATGCGCATCTTGGGGCATCTTATTTGTAAGGATAACTTTTCTTTCTCTCTTTTGTTGCTCAGTTGCATGCTGCAGCCTCCTTCCTTCACTCGGGTGTTAGTGCTGTTTTCGGTTTAGATTAAAAGCGAGGTAGTGCGGACCCTGGAAATCTGAAATCGAAACAGAAAATGCTGGGGGAAAAAAACCCAGCAGCATCTGTGGAGAGAGAAAAACAAGAGTTAATCTTTCGAGTGCAGTATGAATCTTCTTCGAAAGAAGACTCACGGGGACTCGATCGTTAACTCTATCCTTCTCTCCGCAGATGCTGCCAGACCTGTTAAATTTTTCCAGCACTTTCTGCGTGTTGGGGTCACTAACTAAAGAAGAAACTTGCGTTTGACTTTCACAACTTCAAGTTGTTCCGAAGTGCTTCCTGGTCACAAGTTGTTCCGAAGTGCTTCTCGGGCACTTCTTGTGTGTCGTCACTGTTGTAATGAAGCGGGGGGCAGGGGGGAAAGCAGAGAGTTCATACACCGCAAGATCCCGCAAACAGCAACGAGATAATGACCAGACTGTCTTTTTTTGAATTTTCTGTTCAGAGGAATATCAATATTGGCAGCCCTATCCTTCAGGTGCCCGGTGGCCTTGGGATCCTGTTGCCCAACTGGGAGAGCAGCTCACGGTGGTTAGCACCACTGCCTCACAGCGCCAGGGACCCGGGTTTGATTCCCAGCCTTGGGTCTCTGTCTGTGCGGAGTTTGCACGTTCTCCCCATGTCTGCGTGGGTTTCCTCTGGGTGCTCCGGTTTCCTCCCACAGTCCGAAAGACGTGCTAGTTAGGTGCATTGGCCACGCTACATTCTCCCTCAGTGTACCTGAACAGGCGCTGGAGTGTGGCGACTAGGAAATTTTCACAGTAACTTCATTGCAGTGTTAATGTAAGCCTACTCGTGACTAATAAATAAACTATAAAGTTTAATGTCCCTTGCGAAAATGGCACGCCTGACAGTGCCGTACTCACTCAATATCGGACTAGGATTTTGTGCGGAAGTCTCCCGACTTGGGGACTTTAAAGTTTATTTATTAGTGTCACGAGTAGGCTTGCATTAACACTGCAATGAAGTTACTGTGAAAATCCCCTAGTAGCCACACTCCGGCGCCTGTTCGGGAACACCTGAGGGAGAATTTAGCACGGCCAATGCACCCTAACCAGCACGTCTTTCAGACTGTGGAAGGAAACCGGAGCACCCGGAGGAAACCCACGCAGACACGGGGAGAGGGTGCAAACTCCACACAGACAGTGACCCAAGCCAGGAATCGAACCCGGGTCCCTGGCGCTGTGAGGCAGCAGTGCTAACCACTGTGCCACCGGGCTGCCCCTATGCTGCTGAATTCCCAACCTTCTGACTCGGACATGAGCATGCTGCCCAGTAAGCTACAGCGGCAACAATTACATTGTTATACAGCACCTTTTAACATGGTAAAATGTCCCACGGTGTTTACAGGAACTGCACAGGGAAATATTCGCACAGGTGGAAGAGGTAGGTTTAAGATGCATCCTCGGGGAGGGAAGGGAAGCAAAGTGCTTAAGATCGAGGCACTTGAAAGCACGGCTGCCAAACCGAGAACGCGCCAGAGGCCAGAGTTAGAGGAGCAGAGTTATCTCAGATAGTGGTAGGGCTGGAAAAGGTTACAGAGATAGTGTGTGTGTGTGGGGGGGAAGAGAATTAGGCCATTCAGCCCATCAAGTCCGCTCCGCCATTCGATCATGGCTGATATGCTCCTCCTCCCCATTCTCCTGCCTTCTCCCCATAACCCTTCACCCCATTCCCAATTAAAAATCTGTCTAACTCCTCCTCAAATTTACTCACTGTCCCAGCATCCATCGCACTTTGGGGCAGCGAATTCCACAGATTCACAACCCTTTGGGAGAAGTAGTTTCTCCTCAGCTCTGTTTTAAATTTGCTACCACTTATCCTAAGACTATAGAACAGTACAGCACAGAACAGGCCCTTCGGCCCACGATGTTGTGCCGAGCTTTATCTGAAACCAAGATCAAGCTATCCCACTCCCTACCATCCTGGTGTGCTCCATGTGCCTATCCAATAACCGCTTAAATGTTCCTAAAGTGTCTGAGTCCACTATCACTGCAGGCAGTCCATTCCACACCCTATAAACCTACCTTGGACATCCTTCCTATATCTTCCACCATGAGCCCGATTGTTATGCCCCCTTGTAATAGCTCCATCCACCCGAGGAAATAGTCTTTGAACGTTCACTCTATCTATCCCCTCTCGTCCTAGAATGCCCCACAGGAGGAAGCATCCCGCTCCAGGACATGTTCCTACTTCATGACAGGGACTGACTGTTTCACTCAGAGACCCTTAGATTAGTGAGTGTGAGAAATGGAAAAATGTCACCACGCTGTAAGATGATTAAAGCAGGTGATCGACTAGATAGAGAGAGACACTGTTCCCTCTGGTGGGAGCTTCCAGAACAAAGGGGCGGAAACTTAAAATCGGAACCAGGCCATTTTGGAGTGACGTCAGGAATCACCTCTTCACGCAGAAGGGTCGGGGAAATCTGCTCCCCACCCCCACCCCCCCTGCCCAAAGAGCTGTCGATGCTGGGGCTCAGTTGAAAATTTCAAAGCTGGGATTGATCAATTTTTATTGGGCCAGTGTCGAGCTTTTCGCAATCTCGGTCGGTAGGCGGCATTAAAGTACAGATGAAATGGGATAGCAGAATATAGCTGAGGGACTGAATGGCCACCTCCCATCTCTGCGTAACTGTCCTGAAGCTCTGTCCGTTCCCACCCTGGGTGTTGCCCAATCCATTCCACTATTAAGGAAACTGCATCCGTCATTTTTCAGCGGACAGGATGACGAGAGGTCGAGAGCTGTCCCGCTGTGGATGGAATTGGTCGGGTTGTGTTGATGGTAGTTGTTTCTGCGTTGGTTGAGTTCAGCTGCAATCGGAGTCCAGGGAGTTTTGTTTCTTTAATCAGTGCATTGGTATCTCTCCCAGCAGCAGGTTGGAGCCAGAAAGCACAGAGGCCGCCAGCGACCTGCAAGAAGACGGCATCTCGAGCCTTGGCATCCGCGTTGTACGTCACCAGGGGTTTACTCTGAAGAAAGACCGAGCCTGGAGATACAAGAAGTCAGGTGGGGAAATGCTTTGCTTTACTTCCTCACCACTGCCTCCCTGAAGGCACCAACTCGGAAGACATGGCCTCCACCATTTGTTCGCCTCACTCTTGAGTTGCGGCAGTGTGGTAGATCGGTGGCAGCACAGTGGGTTAGCGCTGCTGCCTCACAGCGCCAGGGACCCGGGTTCAATTCCAGGCTCGGGCCACTGTCTGTGCGGAGTTTGCACGTTCTCCCCGTGTCTGCGTGGGGTTTCCTCCGGGTGCTCCGGTTTCCTCCCGCAGTCCAAAGATGTGCGGGTTAGGTGGATTGGCCATGATAAATTGACCCTAGTGTCGGTGGGGGCGGGGGGGGGGTGGATTAGCAATGTAAATATGTGGGGTTACGGGAATAGGACCTAGGTGTGATTGTGGTCAGTGCAGGCTCGATGGGTCAAATGGCCTCCTTCTGCACAGTTGGGCTTCTATGATTCTGTCTGCAAGATGTGCTGCACCCGTCACGCACTCCTGTCCATGAATGTGGCTGATAAGCATTTAGTGAATTAGGAGCGACACGATGGCACAGTGGTTAGCACTGTTGCCTCAAAGCGCCAGGGACCCGGGTTCGATTCCTGGCTTGGATCACTGCCTGTGCGGAGTCTGCACGTTCTCCCCGTGTCTGCGTGGGTTTCCTCCGGGTGCTCCGGTGTCCTCCCACAGTCCGAAAGACGCGCTGGTTAGGGTACATTGGCCGTGCTAAATTCTCCCTCAGTGTCCCCGAACAGGCGCCGGAGTGTGGCGACTAGGGGATTTTCACAGTAACTTCATTGCAGTGTTATGACACTTGTGACACTAATAAATAAACTTAAACTGAATTAGTTGCCGCACTGACATATTGGCGGTGGGAGGTATTCAAAATTACAATACATGGAATTTACAGCACAGAAATAGGCCACACAGCCCGCTGGTCCGGGCTGGCAGTGTTCCACATGAACCTCCCCCAGCCTACATCATCTCTGCCGAGTATGCCCTTCGAATCCTTTCTCTAGTCTCCCGTTGAGGGCGTCTGTGCTATTCGCCTCAGCCATGCCACGGTTTTTTTGTGTCATTTATAGAAACTAGAAGCAGGAGGAGGCCATTCGGCCCTTCGAGCCTGCTCTGCCATTCATTCTGATCATGGCTGATCATCGAATTCAATATCCTGATTCCATCCCTTCCCCCTCATATCCCTTGTACACTTTAGCCCCAAGAGCTATATCTACTTTCTTCTTGAAATCAGTCAACGTTTTAGCCTCAACTACTTTCTGTGGGAGTGAATTCCACACATTCACCACCCTCTGGGTGAAGAAATTTCTCCTCTGTGTGATCTGTCAATTTTGTGTTTGTACATTGAAGACTACCCTGTGTAAATGAATCGGCTCCACAGAGCTGTTACTGCCTGTGTATGTAAAGGCTAGTTTCTGTGCTAGGAGCGTTTGCGTGAAGTGTAGGGCTGTTGTGGGAATCTACGTAAACAGGAATGTATTTAATATTATTCCCCTTTATAATAATATATCAGATCCCTTCTGATATTCAACCATACTCTTCCGGAAAGACCTCGTTCAACTCTTGCTCTTCGCAGAGTTGGCTGTTTTTCAGGGCGATTCAGAGCATTGCTGCCTCACAGCTCCAGGGACCCGGGTTCAATTCCCGGCTGGGGTCACTGTCTGTGTGGAGTCAGCACGTTCTCCCCGTGTCGGCGT
This sequence comes from Mustelus asterias, assembly GCF_964213995.1. NCBI lineage: Eukaryota > Metazoa > Chordata > Chondrichthyes > Carcharhiniformes > Triakidae > Mustelus > Mustelus asterias. Next base: position 6,007,890 of record NC_135821.1, on the reverse strand, counting down.
GGGTTTCCTCTGGGTGCTCCAGTTTCCTCCCACAGTCCGAAAGACGTGCTGGTTAGGGTGCATTGGCCGTGCTAAATTCTCCCTCAGTGAAACCGAACAAGCACCAGGGTGTGGCGACTAGGGGATTTTCACAGTAACTTCATTGCAGTGTGAATGTAAGCCTACTTGTGACACTAATAAATAAACTTAATAAAAGCAAATTACTGAGGCTGCTGGAATCTGAAACCAAAAGAGAAAATGCTGGAAAATCTCAGGTTTGATTTGATTTATTATTGTCACGTGTATTAGTATACAGTGAAAAGTATTGTCTCTTACACACTATACAGACAAAACATACCGTTCATAGAGAAGGAAAGGAGAGAGTGCAGAATGTAGTGTTACAGTCATAGCTAGGGTGTAGAGAAAGATCAACTTAGTGTGAGGTAAGTGCATTCAAAAGTCTGACAGCAACAGAGAAGAAGCTGTTCTTGAGTCGGTTGGTACGTGAACTCAGACTTTTGTATCTTTTTTCCTGAAGGAAGAAGGTGGAAGAGAGAATGTCCGGGGTGCGTGGGGTCCTTAATTATACTGGCTGCTTTGCCGAGGCAGCGGGAAGTGTAGACAGAGTCAATGGATGGGAGGCTGCTCAGAATCTGTAAGGAGAGAAAAGAGCTGACGTTTCGAGTCCAGATGACCTTTTGAGGATATAAAAGTTGGCATGTGATGTTGCAGCTCTATAGAATGTTGGTTAGGCCACATTTGGAATACTGCGTCCAGTTCTGGTCGCCACACTACCAGAAGGACGTGGAGGCTTTGGAGAGAATACAGAAAAGGTTTACCAGGATGTTGCCTGGTATGGAGGGTCTTAGCTATGAGGAGAGATTGGGTAAACTGGGGTTGTTCTCCCTGGAAAGACGGAGGATGAGGGGCGACCTAATAGAGGTGTATAAAATTATGAAGGGCATAGATAGGGTGTAGAGTGGGAAACTTTTTCCCAGGTCGGAGGTGACGAACACAAGGGGTCACGGGTTCAAGGTGAAGGGGGGCAAGGTTCAACACAGATGTCAGGGGGACGTATTTTTTCACAGAGGGTGGTGGGGGCCTGGAATGCACTGCCAAGCAAGGTGATTGAGGCGGACAGGCTGGGATCGTTTAAGACTTATCTAGATAGCCACATGAACAAACTGGGAATAGAGGGATACAAACGAATGGTCTAGTTGGGCACGTGAGCAGCGCAGGCTTGGAGGGCCGAAGGGCCTGTTCCTGTGCTGTTTTGTTCTTTGATAGGATTACACTTGGCTCCAATGCTGTCCAAAAGCTCAACATTCACTGCTTGGGTTCACATGTGAAGTCTAGCCACTTGGTTAAGGGGCTGGGCATGCAGTTGTAAACGTGTAGAAATTGACCCCCACCGGAGAGAATTAGAGGAGGAAGGGATTGCACAAAGGGTAAAGATATGGCAGCATGAGTCAGTGGCGACTTGGTATTACAATTCCTGTGTTTCTCCTCCTTGCAGTGTCTGCTGGCCTTCCGTCTTCATCGCAGAGGGTACCCTTTCACACCATCTTGGGAGAAGCTGCACCTTACAGAGATTGCTTAAGCAGTGGCGGCCTGTCCAGCGTAAGAAACAATGGAAACCAATCCGGGGCGTCCCATGGTGTTAAAAAGACAAGCGATGGATTGAGTTTATTGGATCCGTACCTCTTGTCACCGGCATCCTTGGACTGTTTGAGGCAGGGCTTGCTGAGGGACATGGGTAATCTAGAGGAAACTAATGCACTGGGGGCCTCTAGAACGAGAAGCACAGAGTTAAGGACAGAGATGGGTGGAGAGCCGGGGACTAAAGCATCAGTTTTCTCCCTGGAGAGAGACTTGGCAATGAAGAGAAAGTTGGATCCATTGGACAGCTGTCTGTCTCAGAGGGGCAATGGCCATGTGAATTCGCACACCCGTCAACAAGAGTCAGCAGATTCGCCCTTAAGAAGGCTGGTGGGTGACGCGCAGGGCTTGCGTCCTTCGGATGGAGCCAACTGGGGTCTGGTCCTTGGGAATGGCAGTGGCATCTCGAACGGCCAGCAAAGACCACTGAATGGAGGCGGATGCTCCAACTCGGGGAACCAACCGAGCTCGTCGAGTGTGTCTCAAACGTGCCCCGAGAAGGCCGAGTCCAGCTCCGTCTCCTGCCAGCAGAGCGTGGCGAATCGGATCAGCTGCGCCGGCGCTCGACTGGGACCCGACACCTACGACCCGTTCAGCCCGACTGACGAGGAGAACATCAACGGCGAGTTCACCAGCGGCGACTACTCCCCGAAAGACCGGGCTGAGGAGGAGGAGGAGGAGGAGCCCGAGGAGGAGGAGGAGGAGAAATACGACCCCTTCGACCCCACGGGTTCCGTCGCCAGCTCCAACAATTTGAGTCCGTTGGGCGATGATTCTGAGGGTGAGCTGAAAATTGTGAGCGACGCGGGAATGACGGAGGAGGAGGACTGCATGAGCCCCGAGTACGAGGAAGATCAGTCGCCTGAATCGGCGGCGTGTGCGCTGTCAGACATGGAGTTGCAGATTGACTGTACGAACATGGTCAAGTCCAGCATGGAACCTGACCTTTACAGCTCTCCGGAATACAGAGATTTGGAAGCTGAATCCCAGACTGGCTTTGCTCAGGGGTTAAGCTCCTCGATGGAGAACGAGTTTGAAAGTGATTCTAAACTGCAGATCGACGTCCAGCTCGACTCCATCTCGCAACAGGGGACCGAATCCGTTGACTCAGACGTCCAATCCCAGAACGAACTGGCTCGGGAAGGAGCTGCCGACGCGATGCTGGAGGAGGAGGAGCCGGAGTTATCACCAGCCGGGATCGATTACGGCTTAATGCAGAGTCCTGACCGCAAGGTACAAATCGAGAGCGAGGCGCTGAAGGCTGCTCAGCAGGAGGCCTTGGTCTGCTCCTTGCAGGAGGGGGACCGTTGGAAAAGTGAGCAATCAAAAGTGTCCGCCCTTGAAGCGAAGGCCGCCTCGGGAACCACGGAAACAGGGAAGCAAGAGACGGGCGCGAATTCGCAAAGCGCAGCCCGGTATCAGAAGAACTCTGAAAGAACCGTCTCTGCCCCGGCGGAAGCTCTGGAATCCCAAAGTCGGCTGAAGGCAAAGACCAGTAGCCGCGTGGTATCCAAGTCCGCGTCCAGGCAGCGGTCGAGAGCGGAAGCGGTTCGGAAGGACAAATCTGACTCCAAGCAGCATTCGAAGGCAGAACACAAGAGCAAGTCTGCTTCAGCCTCCAGGTACCATCACAAGTCCCACCGTACCGTGGAGAGGAAGGACAACCTTGTTTTCACGGTCAACGTCTCCAAGTGGCCCGAGGACTCGCACAAATACGAAGATTCTGAGATCGAGGAGGGGGAGATTGTGCAGCAGGATGACGAGAACTTCAGCCCGGCCCGGACCTTCCGCAGTCGGGGCCGAATCTTCGAGCGGCTGAGAGGTGTCGAAGGAGACGATTTTATCTCGCTCCACGCCGACTCCGACGAGGGGGCGCTGCAGATCGACCTGGGCGAGAACCCAACGGACGGAGGGCGGAAGAAGGCGGACCCCCGGAGGAAAGTGTCGAACCAGCAGAGGGAGAAGTACGTGAAGCACTCCCGGTCGCCCGCAGAGTCCAAGACCCAGTCCGGCTCGCACTCCGAGTCCAGCTCCCGCAGCAGGAAAAAACGCAAGCGGGAGCACAAAAAGGCTCGGTCCAAGGATCGGAAACGATCCAGGTCCCAGTCGCGGGAACACAAAAGATCCAGGTCCAGAAGCAGATTGCGAATCCACCGCAAAAAATCCAGGTCCAGGTCCAGATCCTGGGAGCGAAGGAGATCCGGTTCCAGGTCGCGCCATAAGGTATCGCGGTCCCGCACCCGCTCCAGGGAGCATCGAAGATCTCGATCGTGGTCACCAGCCAACAGCACCAGCATCTCCGCCATTGGGTCTATGAGAGCTTCTGCCGAAAGGTGGAAAAACCGCCTGCCCCAGTCAAAGGAAAGCAGCTCGTTCCGCCGCTCCCGGTCAAGCAGCAAGTCACGGAAGGAGAAGCGCAAGAAGGAAAAGCATCGGGAGCTGGAGGCAGCGAAACAGCGGAGGCACTCGAGGTCCAGGTCAAGATCCAAAGAGCGGTCGCAGAGGGAGAAGAGACCACTCAGCCCTTCCCCCAGAAGGTCGAAGGAAAGGAACGAGAAAGAGAAGGACAGGAGTAGGGAGAGGAACCCTGCGAACGAAAAGAAACATGAGAAGACTGTGAAAGGAAGGCGGGACAGCAGAATAGTGGTTCCCCCTTCGATCCAAGACCTGAACGATGACGATATCTTAATCAAAGCTCGCTCAATTACCAGAACCATTACTGTGAATCCAGGCGAGTCTTTGGAAGACCAGGAAGATTCCATGGAGGTGGCAGTGCTGTCTCCAAACCGGGAAGCCTTGTACGACTCGGACGAGTTGGGTTTTGAGAACAGTTTCTCTGACGTGGAGCCTGGGGACCACCAGGAGGGCAGGGTTTCCGAGAAGGGCCAGGGGGGCAAGAACGAGAGGAGAAGCGGCCACGAGAAAAGCCACCGGGCAGGCGAGCCCGGCTCCAAGCTGGTCAAAGTCAAGGACAGGAAAAGGGCTCACCTGGACGAGAAGTCGGGCAAAGAGAAACGGAGGAAAAAGCTGGCTGACGGGCCGAAGGGCCCAGTGGGGGTGGACAGCCTGAAGGCCGAGAAGAAAGGGAAGGAGCATTTGCTCGGGAGCCAGTCTGATAAAAAAGTCAAGTCACTGCCCAAGGAAAGCAAGCAGCAGGTGCCAAGGAAAGTGAAGCTCCAGTCCAAGGTGGCGGTTCTGATCCGGGATGGGGTGAGCTGTGCTGCCTCAATGAAGGACGATCGCGGGAAGGGGGGAGGTTTGATTGGCGTGAAGTTCAGTCGCGACAGGGAGAGCAGATCCCCGTTCATGAAGACCGAGGACAAGAGCCACGACCCGAAGCAGGGCCGGCATCGAGTGGACAGCTCGGACAACAAAGCCATCCCGTCGCGGGTGCCCAAGGTAAAGGCGGTGACCAAGCCCCGCTCGGCGGCCAAGAAAGCCAAAGTGACCGGCGGCAAGGCAAAGGGCTCCGGCAAGAAGAAGAAGGAGGCCAAGCCCAAAGTGGCTCTCAAGAAAGTAGCCACCGACAGCGGCAGCAGCAGCAAGGACTCCAGTCCGTTCAGGATCAAGGAAGAGCTGTCGTGGTCTTCCTCGGAGAAGTCCGATGACAAGGGCGCCCTCCCGAGCCCGGCGAAGGACGTGGTGGAGCCGGGGCTGTCCCCGCTCTCCCAGATCTCAGAGAGCGCCCCCCAACCGCTGGAGGCTGCCTTCATGCCAAAGGAGCCCCCGCAGCACCAGCCCCCTCCCCCGCCCCCTCCGCAGCAACAGAAGGACTATCAGGAGCACAGCGACACTTCGAAGGTCAACGGGGACAAACCCAGAGTGCCGGGCAAACCGTTGTCGTGGGACCTCCAAACCGGCGGAGGAATGTTAGCACGTAAGTCACGTCTTGACACAGTCTTGGAGAGGAGGCCTTTGTCATAAATCTCACAGTACTGAGCTAAACGGTGGTCGGGAAATATCTTCCTTATTAGATTGGTTTATAAATCCTCCTGGTTGCACTTGATATTTCGTGCTGAAAGTCCAACCCAGCGCTAGAAAAGCGAGTGTTTTCATGATCAGAGTTTTAACCCTCACCTCAAGATGTTATTTAAGTCTTAGATGAGATGTGACTACCAAACAGGGAGAGATACAATTGTTTCACACAGAGGGTGGTGAGTGCCTGGAACGAGCTGCCAGAGGCAGTAGTAGAGGCGGGTACAATTTTGTCTTTTAAAAAGCATTTAGACAGTTACATGGGTAAGATGGGTATAAAGGGGTATGGGCCAAATGTGGGCAATTGGGACTAGCTTTGGGGTTTAAAAAAAGGGCGGCATGGACAAGTTGGGCTGAAGGGCCTGTTTCCATGCTGTAAACCTCAATGACTCTAAATGTCTCCATCGAGTGGCATGCCTTGGGTCGAGAGGCTTGTGTAGAATTTCATTGGGCTACTCAAGCTGGTAGCTGATACCTGGGGAGAGATGAGTGAGGCTCCTTGTGTTATGGTTCAGCTCAGAAACTCCAAAGTGTTTTATGGAGCCCGCCTGGATCATAAGGTTTGCCTCTTGAGTTTGGCTAGGGTGAGCATGAGATGTTTCACTTCAGGTATGATTCAAATGACCCGCTAGGGAGCTTTTATCAAACAAAGTTTTATTTAAGAATATAGTTAACATGTATAGTGAGAAAATTAACAAGAACTTTTCTCAATTACGAACAAGAAACAAACCAACCAGTATAATGTATAACCCTTAATGAATATGTCTAATCTGCTCCAATCAAAACCATCCCCATAGACAAAAGACCCTTTTCACAGGTTTAACCCGGCAAAAACTAATGCTCACGTGATACTGGACTTGAGTCCTTTGGCTGAAGTTTGCGGTTCTCTGGATAGACTCAGAACAGTTTGAAGTCAGAACAGCTTCCCAAAACACCAGGAAAACACGTGGGCAAGTGCGAGGTCGTGCACTTTGGAAAAAAGAATAGAGGCATGGACTATTTTCTAAACGGTGACAAAATTCATAATGCTAAAGTGCAAAGGGACTTGGGAGTCCTAGTCCAGGATTCTCTAAAGGTAAACTTGCAGGTTGAGTCCGTAATTAAGAAAGCAAATGTAATGTTGTCATTTATCTCAAGGGGCTTGGAATACAAAAGCAGGGATGTACTTCTGAGGCTTTATAAAGCACTGGTTAGGCCCCATTTGGAGTACTGTGAGCAATTTTGGGCCCCACACCTCAGGAAGGACATACTGGCACTGGAGCGGGTCCAGCGGAGATTCACACGGATGATCCCAGGAATGGTAGGCCTGACATACGATGAACGTCTGAGGATCGTGGGATTATATTCATTGGAGTTTAGGAGGTTGAGGGGAGATCTGATAGAAACTTACAAGATAATGAACGGCTTAGATAGGATGGACGTTGGGAAGTTGTTTCCATTAGCAGGGGAGACTAGGACGCGGGGGCACAGCCTTAGAATAAAAGGGAGTCACTTTAGAACAGAGATGAGGAGAAATTTCTTCAGCCAGAGAGTGGTAGGTCTGTGGAATTCATTGCCACAGAGGGCTGTGGAGGCCGAGACGTTGAGCGTCTTCAAGACAGAAATTGATAAATTCTTGATTTCTCGAGGAATTAAGGGCTATGGGGAGAGAGCGGGTAAATGGAGTTGAAATCAACCATGATTGAATGGTGGAGTGGACTCGATGGGCCGAATGGCCTTACTTCCGCTCCTATGTCTTATGGTCTTATGGAGTCTAGGCAACCCACCAGCAGCCGATTTCGCCCCCCCCCCCCCCCCCCCCCCCCAAAAATCAGAAAGGCAAGAACTTGCTTTCAGCTAACCAGCAGAATTACCAAAACCAGGGAGAAAGAGTTCTTTTCAGCTTGGTGCCCCTTCTAAAACTAAACCTCAAACTCGCAGCTCCAAACTGCAAATGAAAAAAACTCTCGCCAACCAGAGTTTCTCCTAACAATGCAGAGCCATAAACATCCCAGTAAAACTAAACAAATCCCCCTTTAAGAAGCATTAAAAGGACATCTCCAGTGAAACCGGTGCTGTAACGACATCAGCTAAGGCTGTGAGCTGAGAAACACTGACTGTGAGAGCTGCAGAAATCATGATTTTAAAAAAAAACATCTCTTAAAGGTGCACTAATGTCACATTTATCCCCAGCAACAAATGGCAGTGAGGTCAGTCCAAACACTCCTGTTTGTCCCTCCTACCAAGATTTAGTTGAATATCGTAGTTAGGGCTGGATTTATTCACAGCCATTGCAGGGACGTCAAACAATCTGTTAACACTTTGTTACTCCTGGCAGTGAGGAGGAGAATACCATCATCATCAGCTTGCCAACTATTGCGCGCACATTGTCACTGAACATCTGATTTCAATTGTGGCGCAAAGGATTGAAAGCCGTACATAAAAGGGCTCAGACAGTAGGCGCGTGAGCAAGAAGCCATAGATGTGGATGTGTGTGGCACCTGTACCTGCTTAGGTCAACACCTGTCAAGTGTTCTTGCTTGTGCTGAATGACTCCTCCAGTCAGGTAAACCTTGGGGCAGGAACAGCGTCCCCTTAGTCAAACGTTTGTCCAGCTGGGAGTTTACAACGGGTTCTCGTTGATGGGTTGCCTCACAATTGGGTAGTTTAATTCTCCAAGTCCAGCTCGTTCTGCCAGTGGGTAATAACAGGACACTTCTGGGCCTTTGCTGCCTATCTTGGTGTTTATTTTTTTTATTCATTCCTGGGAATCGCTGGCTGGGCCAGCATTTATTGCCCATCGCTAGTTGCCTGAGGGCAGGTGAGAGGCAACCACATTGCTGTGGCTCTGGAGTCACATGTAGGCCAGACCGGGTAAGGACAGCAGATTTCCTTCCCAAAAGGAACCAGATGGGTTTTTCCGACAATCGGGTTTCATGGTCATCAGCAGATTCTTAATTCCAGATATTTTTTATTGAATTCAAATTCCACCATCTGCCGTGACGGGATTCGAACCCGGGTCCCCCAGAACATTAGCTGAGTTTCTGGATTAATAGTCTCGGATAATACCACTAGGCCATCGCCTCCCCCGTGTTTGCAGGTTACCTAATATTACACATGAGAAGGGCAAAAACAATTCAATTGAACACCCGTAAGAATGCCCTTCCTATTTCAAGATTCTATAGCTGGGGAGAGAGACAAATGGAATAGCTCTTTCAACAAGCCAACATGCATGATGGGCCGTATAGTTTGATTTGATTTATTATTGTCACATGTATTAGTATACAGTGAAAAGTATTGTTTCTTGCGCGCTACACAGACAAAGCATACCGTTCATAGAGAAGGAAAGGAGAGAGTGCAGAATGTAGTGTTACAGTCATAGCTAGGGTGAAGAGAAAGATCAACTTAATGCAAGGTTGGTCCATTCAAAAGTCTGATGGCAGCAGGGAAGAAGCTGTTCTTGAGTCGGTTGGTACGTGACCTCAGACTTTTGTATCTTTTTCCCGACGGAAGAAGGTGGAAGAGGGAATGTCCGGGGTGCGTGGGGGTCCTTAATTATGCTGGCTGCTTTTCCCGAGGCAGCGGGAAGTGTAGACAGAGTCAATGGATGGGAGGCTGGTTTGCATGATGGATTGGGCTACATTCACAACCTTTTGTAGTTCCTTGCGGTCTTGGGCAGAGCAGGAGCCATACCAAGCTGTGATACAACCAGAAAGAATGCTTTCTATGGTGCATCTGTAAAAGTTGGTGAGAGTTGCAGTGGACATGCCAAATTTCCTTAGTCTTCTGAGAAATTAGAGGCATTGGTGGGCTTTCTTAACTATAGTGTCGGCATGGGGGGACCAGGACAGGTTGTTGGCGGCCTTCTGTACTGTATCATCCTGGGACATAAATTCAAGACTGAGATCAGAGGAAGCCACCTTTCTCGGTGCGTCTGAAGCGTTCAACAATAAACGTCTGGATTTTTGAAAACACTAGATGTGTTGAGACAAAGCTGGTCACTTGAAATTTAAATTTTCAAAATAATAGAATGATGTGGCACAAGAGGCCATTCAACCCATCATGTAGGTGCTGGCTATTTGGTAGAATCATCCGGTTAGTCCAACTTCCCCCTGCTCTTTCCAGTAATTCCTTTTCATAAAATCCCCACAGTGCAGAAGGAGGCCATTCGTCCCATCGAATCTGCACTGACTGGGGAGGTGATGTCCGAGTAGTATTATCGCTATTAATCCAGAAACTCAGCTAATGTTCTGGAGACCCGGGGTTCGAATCCCGCCACGGCAGATGGTGGAATTTGAATTCAATAAAAAAAGAAATATCTGGAATTAAGAATCTACTGATGACCATGAAACCATTGTCGGAAAAACCCATCTGGTTCACGAATGTCCTTTAGGGAAGGAAATCTGCTGTCCTTACCCAGTCTGGTCTTCGTGTGACTCCAGAGTCACGGCAATGTGGTTGACTCTCAACTGCCCTCCAAGAGCAACTAGGAATGGGCAATAAATGCTGGCCCAGCCAGCGACACCCATGTCCCATGAATGAATTAAAAAAACTCTCCCAAGTGCATCCCACCCTATCCCCATAATCCCACATATTTGCCCTGCTAATCCCCCCTCATCTACGCATTTTGGGACACTTAAGAGGCAATTTAGCACGGCCATTCCACCTAACCTGCACATCTTTTCTCTTCAAGATTTTATCCAGATAACTTTTGTCTGCTCTTTGCTGAGTGCATCCCCCGTTGGAACTCCTGGGCTGGCGGAGGGGAAAGGAAAAGATACTTGGGGCGTCCAGATCCCAGCACTTGGCACAGTGCAGGCACTAAACTGCTGCAAGTTTGCTGCTGCGGTTATATTCCGGCGGTGGCCAGGGCTGGTTGTTGAGTCCTGAGACTGGTGTTGGTGCCTTACGGATATAATTGTGAACATTTCCCTTGTGTTTTGATTTTAAGTTACTGCACTGCTGTTCAAGATGGAGGAGGCCAACCGAGCAAAGGCCCAAGATTCGATTCAAGCGATCACTCAGGTACTGCGGCCGGTGCCAACTCATGGCTCGACTGATATTTATCACCAATAGCGGTTAGTTTTGAACTTGCTTGAAGTTGGCCCTTCCGCACACAGACCTGTATCACTCAGGCCTTGCGTGCGAGCGCGAGGCCTTGCGTGCGAGCGGGTTATCTTTCTGTGTGCGCGCGTGCCCTGTGTGTGTACGTAGTCATAGATGACGTATCAAGAGCATCCCAAAAGCAATATAGTTACATGACTTTGAAGCAAATTAATGTGAAATTTTAGTTCCTGGAATGACATGTTAAATTTATGGGATTATGGGGAAAGAGCAATGCTGGGTGGGGCTAATTGGATATTACTATCAAAGCTAGCACAGAGAGGCTGGGCTGAATGGCCTCCTGTGCTGTGATTAACGTGTCTAATGAAGACGCTGAATATTGTGATATTGCAAAATAATTTCTGATGTTGAAGGAACTACAATAAAATGCAAAGCACTCACCCATACTTGATAACTGATCTGTTACCCTGCAGATTCTCAGTCAGACTAAGCCCCCTGCACCACCAGTGCCGACCAGTCTCTCCGCCCACCTTCCTGCCAGCCAGCCCGCACCCAAGTTTCTCCGCCAGGGCTCCTTGTCGATGTTGGGCTGCTCTGCAGGACCCCCCGCACTGTCCGGATCCACGGTCAATCCTCCAGCCACCAGCTCCGGGAAGCTGTACAGCATGTTGGAGAGCACTGAGCCTGCCAAGGTGGAAGGGACCACCAGCACAGATGGCAATATGGACAGCGACAGGGTAAGCCTCTCGTGTACATCGCACTCTGGAAGAACCCCGTCCCTTTTTCTATTGATACAAGTGTGCAAAAAGAAGGGAGCGTCCAGATGGTCAGTGCCTCACACCATCTCGTAGACACCCTCAACTCCAGGTACGGTTCACGCCCAAGGGGATTGGCACAGCAGCAGAACGATTGGTGGGCAATTTCAAGAGGAGCCTTGCTGTGTGAGCAAACTGAAAATGGCCACCTTTACACATGAGCCTTCACCATAAGATATCGGAGCAGAATTAGGCCACTCGGCCCATCGAGTCTGCTCCGCCATTCAATCACGGCTGATAAGTTTCTCAACCCCATTCTCCCGCCTTTTCCCTGTAACCTTTGAAACATAGAAACCCTACAGTACAGAAAGAGGCCATTCGGCCCATCGTGTCTGCACCGACCACAATCCCATCTCGGCCCTACCCCCATCTCCCTACATATTTTACCCGCTAATCCCTCTAGTCTACGCATCCCAGGACACTAAGGGGCAATTTTAGTATGGCCAATCAACCTAACCCGCACATCTTTGGACTGTGGGAGGAACCGGAGCACCCGGAGGAAACCCACGCAGACACGAGGCGAATGTGCAAACTCCACACAGACAGTGACCCAAGCCGGGAATCGAACCCAGGTCCCTGCAGCTGTGAAGCAGCAGTGCTAACCACTGTGCTACCATGCCGCCCTTACCTTTGATCCCCTTACCAATCAAGAACCTATCTATATCTGTCTTAAAGACACTCAGTGACCTGGCCTCCTCTGTGGCAATGAATTCCACAGATTCACCATCCTCTGGCTGAAGAAATTCCTCCTCATCTCAGTTCTAAAGGATCATCCCTTTACTCTGAGGCTGTGCCCTCGGATCCCAGTCTCTCCGACGAATGGAAACGTCTTCCCCACGTCCACTCTATCCAGGCCTTTCAGTATTTTGTGTTGCAGACGCACTGAGTTACCCCCATCCCCCGAATGTGCACACTATTTTCAACACAGTATTAGTCAACAGTTCATTAGCGCGTATGAACTAGCAGCAGGAGTAGGCTATGTGTCCCCATTGAGCTATTCATCCATGAAATATAATTGGCTGATTTTCAGCTTCTCTTTCCCACCCTTCCTCGATATAAAGAACAAAGAACAGTACAGTACAGGAAACAGGCCCTTCGGCCCTCCAAGCCTGTGCCGCTCCTTGGTCCAACTAGACCAATCGTTTGTATCCCTCCATTCCCAGGCTGCTCATGTGACTATCCAGGTAAGTCTTAAACGATGTCAGCGTGCCTGCCTCCACCACCCTACTTGGCAGCGCATTCCAGGCCCCCACCACCCTCTGTGTAAAAAACATCCCTCTGATATCTGAGTTATACTTCGCCCCTCTCAGCTTGAGCCCGTGACCCCTCGTGATCGTCACCTCCGACCTGGGAAAAAGCTTCCCACTGTTCACCCTATCTATACCCTTCATAATCTTGTACACCTCTATTAGATCTCCCCTCATTCTCCGTCTTTCCAAGGAGAACAACCCCAGTCTACCCAATCTCTCCTCATAGCTAAGACCCTCCATACCAGGCAACATCCTGGTAAACCTTCTCTGCACTCTCTCTAACGCCTCCATGTCCTTCTGGTAGTGCGGCGACCAGAACTGGACGCAGTACTCCAAATGTGGCCTAACCAGCGTTCTATACAGCTGCATCATCAGACTCCAGCTTTTATACTCTATACCCCGTCCTATAAAGGCAAGCATACCATATGCCTTCTTCACCACCTTCTCCACCTGTGTTGCCACCTTCAAGGATTTGTGGACTTGCACACCTAGGTCCCTCTGTGTTTCTATACTCCTGATGACTCTGCCATTTATTGTATAACTCCTCCCTACATTATTTCTTCCAAAATGCATCACTTCGCATTTATCCGGATTAAACTCCATCTGCCACCTCTCCGCTCAATTTTCCAGCCTATTTATATCCTGCTGTATTGCCCGACAATGCTCTTCGCTATCCGCAAGTCCAGCCATCTTCGTGTCATCCGCAAACTTGCTGATTACACCAGTTACACCTTCTTCCAAATCATTTATATATATCACAAATAGCAGAGGTCCCAGTACAGAGCCCTGCAGAACACCACTGGTCACAGACCTCCAGCCGGAAAAAGACCCTTCGACCACTACCCTCTGTCTCCTATGGCCAAGCCAGTTCTCCACCCATCTAGCCACTTCTCCTTGTATCCCATGAGCCTTAACCTTCTTAACCAACCTGCCATGTGGGACTTTGTCAAATGCCTTACTGAAATCCATATAGACGACATCCACAGCCCTTCCTTCATCAACCGTTTTTGTCACTTCCTCAAAAAGCCCCACCAAATTTGTAAGGCACGACCTCCCTCTTACAAAACCTTATCTCTTGATTTCCTTAGGGTCCAAACACGATCGGTCTCAGTCTGGATTGTTCTCGAGTACTGAGCATCCTCTGATCTCTGGGGCAAAGAATTCTAACCTCCTGAGTGAAGAAACCTCTCCAGACTAGATCTTAAATATGAACCATAGAATTTCTACAGTGCAGAAAGAGGCCATTCAGCCCATCAAGCCTGCACCAACAACAATCCCACCCAGCCACTATCCCCGTATCCCCAAGTATTTACCCTGCTAATCCCCTATTTAAAATTTGTTTATTAGTGCCACAAGTAAGCTTACATTAACACTGCAATGAAGGGAAAATCTCCGAGTCGCCACACTCTGGCACCTGTTCGGGTACACCGAGGGAGAATTCAGCATGGTCCATGCACCTAAGCAACACGTCTTTCGGACTGTGGGAGGAAACCGGAGCACCCAGAGGAAACCCATGCAGACACGGGGAGAACGTTTTAAAGTTTATTTATTCGTGTCACAAGTAGGCTTACATTAACACTGCAATGAAGTTACTGTGAAAATCCCCTGGTCGCCACACTCCGGTGCAAACGTGCAAACTCGACGCAGACAGTCATCCAAGGCCGGGAATCGGACACGGGTCCCTGGCGCTGAGAGGCAGCAGTGCTAACACTGTGCCACCGTGCCGCCCATAAATGCGTTCCCCCTTATCCTGAGGCAATGACACTGAGTTCTAGACTCTGTAGCCAAGGGAGCCAGCCTCACATTGTCTGCCCTGGCATGCCCTCGTAGGAATTTCATACATTTCAATGTGATCACCCCTCATCCTCCTAACCACCACATAATGTAACCCTCGTTCCCTCCCCACCTTGCTCTTGCCTTCTCTCTTTTCTCTCCCCCTCCCACACTCTACCCCTCCCTGTCAGGTCTGGTCACCGCTCCCCCTTTCCCCCTCCACCCCTCCTGTAGACCGTCTGCAACCCATCCAATTCCTCACCCTCACACAATCCTCTCTCGTACAAGATGGTTTTTGGAAAAAGCACTGGGCCGGGCTTCCTGCTTCCTCTTCCCTCCCAGCAATTACTTTTTAAAAAGATTGCGTTAGCCTTGGAGAGGGTTCAGAGTAGGTTCGCGGAAATTAAAAGCTTGACTTATGAGGAGCATCTGAGGACTCTGGGTCTGTACTCTATGGAGTTTAGAAGGATAGAGTCATAGAGGTTTACAGCATGGAAACAGGCCCTTCGGCCCAACTTGTCCATTACGCCCCTTTTTTTTTAAACCCCTAAGCTAATTTCAATTGCCCACATTTGGCCCATATCCCTCTATACCCATCTTACCCATGTAACTGTCTAAATGCTTTTTAAAAGACAAAATTGTACCCGCCTCTGGCAGCTTGTTCCAGACACACTCCACCCTCTGTGTGAAAAAATTGCCCCTCTGGATCCTTTTGTATCTCTCCCCTCTCACCTTAAACCTATGCCCTCTAGTTTTAGACTCCTCTACCTTTGGGAAAAGATATTGACTATCTAGCTGATCTGTGCCCCTCATTATTTTATATCACCCCTCAGCCTTCTACGCTCCAGAGAAAAATGTCCCAGTCTATCCAGCCTCTCCTTATAATTAAAACCATCAAGTCCCGGTAGCATTCCTAGAAAATCTTTTCTGCACTCTTTCTAGTTTAATAATATCCTTTCTATAATAGGGTGACCAGAACTGTACACAGTATTCCAAGTGTGACCTTACCAATGTCTTGTACAACTTCAACAATTCATCCCAACTCCTGTATTCAATGTTCTGACCGATGAAACCAAGCATGCCGAATGCCTTCTTCACCACTCTGTCCACCTGTGACTCCACTTTCAAGGAGCTACGAACATGTACCCCTAGATCTCTTTGTTCTGTAACTCTCCCCAACGCCCTACCATTAACTGAGTAAGTCCTGCCCTGGTTTAATCTACCAAAATGCATCACCTCACATTTATCTAAATTAAACTCCATCTGCCATTTGTCAGCCCACTAGCCCAATTGATCAAGATCCTGTTGCAATTGGAGGTAACTTTCTTCACTGTCCACTATGCCATCAATCTTGGTATCATCTGCAAACTTACTAACCATGCCCCCTATATTCTCATCCAAATCATTAATATAAATGACAAATAACAGTGGACCCAGCACTGATCCCTGAGGCACACCGCTGGTCACAAGCCTCCAGTTTGAAAAACAACCCTCTACAACCACCCTCTGGCTTCTGGCAAGAAGCCAATTTCGTATCCATTTAGATACCTCACCCTGGATCCTGTGAGATTTAACCTTATGCAACAACCTATCATGCGGTACCTTGTCAAAGGCCTTGCTAAAGTCCATGTAGACAGCATCAACTGCACTGCCCTCATCTACCTTCTTGGTTACCCCTTCAAAAAACTCAATCAAATTTGTGAGACATGATTTTCCACTCACAAAGCCATGCTGACTGTCCCTAATCAGTCCTTGCCTCTCTAAGTGCCTGTAGATCCTGTCTCTCAAAATACCTCCCGGCAACTTACCCACCACAGATGTGAGGCTCACTGGCCTGTAGTTCCCAGGCTTTTCCCTGCAGCCCTTTTTAAACAAAGGCACAACATTTGCCACTCTCCAATCTTCAGGCACCTCACCCGTGACGATCGATGATTCAAATATCTCGGCTAGGGCAATTTCCTCCCTAGCCTCCCACAATGTCCTGGGATACACTTCATCAGGCCCCGGGGATTTATCTACCGTCCAGCACCTCTTTTTCTGTAATATGTACACTCCTCAAGACATCACTATTTATTTCCCCAAGTTCCCTAATATCCATGCTTTTCTCAACAGTGAATACTGATGAGAAATATTCATTTAGGATCTCGCCCATCTCTTGTGGATCCGCACATAGATGACCTTGTTGATCCTTAAGAGGCCCTACTCTCTCCCTTGTTACTCTTTTGCCCTTTATGTATTTGTAGAAGCTCTTTGGATTCTGCTTTGCCTTATCTGCCAAAACAATCTCGTGTCCCCTTTTTGCCCTCCTGATTTCTCTCTCAACTCTACTCCTACACCCGCTATACTCTTCAAGGGATTCACTTGATCCCAGCTGCCTGTACATAAGGGGGGGGATCTCATTGAAACTTTCAGAATACTGAAAGGCCTGGATAGAGTGGACATGGGGAAGATATTTCCATTAGTCAGAGAGACTGGGATCTGAGGGCACAGCCTCAGAGTAAAGGGATGACCCTTCAGAATCGAGATGAGGAGGAATTTCTTCAGCCAGAGAGTGGTGAATCTGTGGAATTCGTTGCAACGGAGGAGGCTGGGTCATTGAGTGTCTTTAAGACAGAGATAGATAGGTTCTTGATTGGTAAGGAGATCAAAAGTTACGAGGAAAAAGCGAGAGAATGGGGTTGAGAAACTTACCAGCCGTGATTGGATAGCAGAGCAAACTCGATGGGCTGAATGGCCTAAT
Organism: Mustelus asterias; assembly: GCF_964213995.1. Classification (NCBI taxonomy): domain Eukaryota; kingdom Metazoa; phylum Chordata; class Chondrichthyes; order Carcharhiniformes; family Triakidae; genus Mustelus; species Mustelus asterias. Next base: position 5,990,656 of record NC_135821.1, on the reverse strand, counting down.
TCTACTCCTATATCTTCTGGTCTTAAATGGATCCAGGGGCAAAAAGAGTATGGAAATCTGTATACTATACGTTATTGACATCAAGTGCATAGCCAGCCTGTGCTCGCATCCGAAAGGGTTTCCCAGTTTGGGCTGGGAAAGGAGGCGCGGGGTTCCGCGGTGAGAGGGTGTACGCTGACCCTGTTGTTCCTTTGCTCGCAGTACCTGAAGAAGCTGCACACACAGGAACGGGCTGTGGAGGAGGTGAAACTGGCCATCAAACCCTTCTATCAGAGAAAGGAGATCAACAAGGATGACTACAAAGATATTCTTCGCAAAGCTGTACATAAGGTAATCACCACTCCGCTTTCACAAGTTCCCTGTTTTGTGGAGCAGTGCAAAATAGCGAGAGATGTGACATCCTGCCCCGACTGAATCCTAACATTTGGTATTCTCATTCTCTTGAAGTACAAGGATTGAAGTATTAATTTGCCAGGGCAAAGCCTGAGTATTACTGTACAATGAGACCATAGAACCATACCATAGAATCCCTACAGTCCAGAAGGAGGCCATTCAGCCCATCGAGTCTGTACTGACCACAATTCCACCCAGGCCCTATTCCCGTAACCCCACGCATTTACCCTGTTAATCCCCCTGACACTAAGGGTCAATTTAGCACGGCCAATCCACCTAACCCGCACATCCTTGGAGTGTGGGAGGAAACCAGAGCACCCGGGAGGAAACCCACGCAGACACGGGGAGAATGTGCAGACTCCACACAGACAGTGACCCAAGCCGGGAATCGAACCCGGGTCCCTGGTGCTGTGAGGCAGCAGTGCGAGCCACTGTGCCACCATGCCGTCCCAAGACGTAGAATCATGGAGCGGCATGGTGGTACAGTGGTTAGCACTGCTGCCTCACAGCGCCAGGGACCTGGGTTCGATTCTGACCTTGGGTGACTGCCTGTGTGGAGTTTGCACGTTCTCCCCGTGTCTGCGTGGGTTTCCTCCGGGTGCTCCGCTTTCCTCCCACAGTCCAAACATGCGCAGGTTAGATGGATTGGCCATGCTAAATTGCCCCTTCGTGTCCAAAGATGCGTAGGTTAGGTGGATTGGCCATGCTAAATTGCCCATTCGTGTCCAAAGATGCGTAGGTTAGGTGGATTGGCCATGCTAAATTGCCCATTCGTGTCCAAAGATGCGTAGGTTAGGTGGATTGGCCATGCTAAATTGCCCATTCGTGTCAGTGGGACTAGCAGGGTAAATACGTGGGATTACGGGGCTAGGACCTGGGTGGAATTGTTGTCAGTGCAGGCGCGATGGGCCGAATGGCTTTTGCACTGTAGGGATTCTATGACTCATTCAGTGCAGAAGAGGCCCTTCGGCCCATCGAGTCTGCACCGGCACATGAGAAACACTTGAACTCCCATTTACCAGCACTTGCCCCAGTAGCTCTGAACGTTATGATGTGCCAAGTGCTCATCCAGGTACTTGGTAAAGCATGTGAGGCATCCCGCCACCACCCTCCCTGGCAGCGCATTCCAAAGCCTCACCACATGTTGAAGCTTTTTGTCTTGCATGCATCAGAACACTTTGCAAGAATGCATCCTTCATAGAATAGAATCCCCACAGTGCGGAAGAGGGTATTTGACCCATTGAGTCTGCACCGACTATCTTACCCCCTCCTCCACCTTATCCCTGTAACCCCACAAATTTACCATGGCTAATCCACCTAACCGACACATCTTGGGACACTAAGGGGCATTTTAGCGTGGCCAATCCACCAAACCTGCACATCTTTGGACTGTGGGAGGAAACCCACGCAGACACGGAGAGAATGTGCAAACTCCACACAGACAGTGACCCAAGGCTACAATTGAACCCGGGTCCCTGGAGCTGAGAGGCAGCGGTGCTAACCCACTGAGTCGCCCATCCTCATGCTGTATGAATTGTTGTTTCCCCCTTTTATACCGGCAGTCTCCAAGAGTCATTCAGACTCGCAACGCTCGCTCTGTTTTTCCCTCCCTCTCTCTCTCTCTCTCTCTCCACAGATGCTGTCAGACATGCTTGAGGTTTTCCAACATTTTCTGTTTCTAATCCAAACTCATGTCACGTCTCTCTCTCTCTCTCTCTCCCCCTGCCCCCACCCCCACCCACCACTGACCCACTATAGATCTGCCACAGCAAAAGTGGTGAAATCAACCCCGTCAAAGTTGCCAACCTGGTGAAAGCTTACGTGGAGAAATATAAGTACGCACGGAGGCACAACAGGAGACCGGACGAGGGCGGCCACCAGAGTAACGGGAAGGAAGCCGGAAAGTTAGAAAAACACGGAAAAGCGTCGGCGCAGACGTAAACGGTGGGGGGGGGGACAGACGAGAGACAGTTTTTATTATTTACCAGAATTCAATAATTTTGCGCACCTCTCCTTTTATTTTCATTTTAATAAGTGTGAAGACTTTTTTTTTTAAAAAAAAAAAAGAGAAAACTTTAGACAAGTCCGTTCAGACGTTCCTGGATTATCCCTCATTGTGGCAGTGCCTAATGGGTCCTAAATTAGATGTAAGAAACTTGGGACACTTTTAATGAAATGTTGAGGGGTGGAGAGGGAGGGGTGGGGTGGGGAAGGTGGGGAAGGGGGGGGAGCGGCTGCGTTGGCTGGGGAGCGGGGGAGCAAGGGGAGTGGGAACAGAATATTCTTGGAAAGTAACGGGCGGAGGGGGGGGGGGGGGGGGGGGAAGATGAAAAAAAGAACCTTTTTAAATAAAAACTTTACTGTATCTCCTGATCGGTGTATATAAGCTAGGAGCCACTGACGAGCTTTCTCATTCCCCCTCGTGTCCTGTTGATTTTTGTCCGTCTCTTCCTCCGACCCCTCCCTCCCCTCCATTTTCTGCATGCATGAAGTTTTGTTTTTGTAGGTCGGTGATTTCCACAGAGCTGCGCTGTCTTTTAAACAGTAATAAAAAATATATATATATTACACGGTCAGCTGTTCTGAGAGAGGGCAATGTGTCAAGAAGAGAATGATTTTTTTTTTCCCCCCCTCCCGTCGATGTCTATGCTGTTCTTTACTCTTTTTTAAAAATATATATATATATGTGTGTATAGTTCAACATTGGAAAGGAAAAAAAAGGCCTCGATTTTAAGTATTTTCATTTGCGCATTTTAATTAGGGATGGGGACTGTACTGGTGGCCACTGTCCCACGGTTGCAGTCTCTGGACACTTTCTCCTTTTCCTATCAATGTAACTTGCGTTTTACCATCCACCCGATTAAATAAATGGAGTTGGTGACCCTCGAGGCTGTTCAGTGGCCAGACACTTTCTTCCGCTACAGAATCAATGTTGTAAAGTTAGCGTTAGGCTCTCGGAGAAAGGGAAGGTCTGTATACGGCGGGGAGGTGTTGCGGGGGGGGGGGGGGTTTCTTAATCCCACGCGTCCACTTTGTTGTAGTCCTCCCCCTGACCCCCCCTCCCCGCCACCCATCTCTCCACAACCCCCCCCCCCCCCTCTTCATCCCCCACCACCAACGACCCTCTTAGAGCCATGTTTGAGCATCAGGTCCAAGGACACAAGGGCTGCAGAAGGGACAGTGGGAGACTCGCTGAGGACCTCTGCCAGGTTCCCTGATCCAAGGCAGCGAGTGTCGCTCGCAACAGCGCGTCGGGGATCACTTGTGAAAATTGTCCTTCTGGCAACTGTTCTTCCAGCAAAACTTTTATTTTTTTTTTCCTTTCAATTTTGACCCCCAGATATTACATTGTAAGTTTGGGCAGTCAGGAAGCGGTGAAAGTCTCTCCTTTTTGTGGGGGGGGGGGGTTGATGGTGGGGCGATATTGTGTTTTTAAGCTGTTTTAATTTTTGCGCTTTTAGTCCGTAACCATCGTACCATCCACTGCCCAGACCCCACCTCCCAGACTCACTCGATCTGCTGCCAATCATGTTCTAGAATACTTGACTAAACTCGGGGCAACTTGCTCGTCCGTACCCCAAATCAGTCCCCCCCCCCCCCTTCCGCCCCGCCCCATGGCCGAATTTGCCACGTCCGACTCCCCGCTTGTCGCTGTAATTTGCTTTAGTTTCTGAAGCAGGCTGAGTCTCCGGTTCGAAAGGAACGCAGCAGAGCGCGCGATCTGCCTTTATGGCAGCGCGGATGGGGTTTAAAAGGTTTGAACTGGGGTTGTGACTTGAAGGGGCTGTTTCAAGGAGGTAGCGGGAGGGTGGGTCGGGGTGGGGGGTGAAGGATTTGTGGAGGGCGTGATGAGAGCACTGTGTTCCCAGCCTTTAGCTGTTTCTTTTGATGCCGGTCTATATTTCTGAATGGATTTGCTGAATGGTGTGAATGCATTGAAAGGTGAATGAGACTGTGCGCATATATATGTGTGTGTATGTGTGTGTGTGTGTGTGTGTGTGTGTGGGGCCAAAACAGGTTTCACTGACCCAAGGAGTATATAAATATTTGATATTTTGGGCTTGGCTGGCCTTTTTAAAAACACAATGATAAAGAATGCACATTCAAAAGGAAGCGATAGGGTCCCTCTTGTCAAGTTATAGTATCTCCTCTAAAATGCGCTTTTTAAAAAAAAACAAGCTCACTGCCTGAAGAAAATTGGACAACTGTTTTGTAAAACAACTAATTTATTTGGGCTGTTTATATTCGCAGTTGAGGTCCCTGCCCGAGCGTTTTTCTCCCGCCCTGAGAATAATTTTTTTTAAAAAGCAAGCTATTAACAGTATTAGCACAGCTGAAATGAGGAACACATCGATGTTAGGATTTGCTGAGCTATAGGAGATAGGTTTGTATTCTGAGTTTTAACTGTTCTTCCTCTGTATCCCAGTGTGTCCCTTTTACCATTATGACCGACCACCTCAGATATCACAGCGCCTTGACTAAGTAAATCCCTGGGCAGGGTGGGGGTAGGGTGATCTGATCTGATCTGATACTTGATTTATTATCGTCACGTGTATTAGTATACGGTGAAAAGTATTGTTTCTTGCGCGCTATACAGACAAAGCATACCGTTCATAGAGAAGGAGAGGGTGCAGAATGTAGTGTTACAGTCATAGCTAGGGTGTAGAGAGAGATCAATTTAATGCGAGGTAGGTCCATTCAAAAGTCAGCAGGGAAGAAGCTGTTCTTGAGTCGGTTGGTACGTGTCCTTAGACTTTTGTATCTTTTTCCCGACGGAAGAAGGTGGAAGAGAGAATGTCCGGGGTGCGTGGGGGTCCTTAATGGCTGCTTTTCCCGAGGCAGCGGGAAGCGTAGACGGAGTCAATGGATGGGAGGCGTGAGTGATGGGACTGGGCTTTGTTCACGACCCTTTGTAGTTTCTTGCGGTCTTGGAGAAAGCAGGAGCCCATACCGAGCTGTGACACATTCGGCTCTCTACGGCGCATCTGTAAAAGTTGGTGGGAGTCGTAGCGGACATGCCAAATTTCCTTAGTCTTCTGAGAAAGTAGAGGCGTTGGTGGGTGAAGGGGGTAGGGGGTGGGGGGGCGGGGGGGGGGGAAGGCAGGCAGCAAAGCAAAGGGTCAGTAGCCAAAAAAAATTAAGGGATGGGAAGGGTTCCTAAAAAAAAAGCAGGATGAGACGCCCGGAGCCACTCTGCCTTTCCCGAAATCGGGCAAAGGGCAATCACTGTGAACTTTTGCACCCCTTTTCCAAAAGTAAATTGTACAGTCACGCCCCAGCCAGAACTGAAATAATACCGGACCTGTTATCAGGGGGAGGGAGGGGGGGGGGAGCTTATCTGGCTAGCCCCTGTGCTCCATCAGCCGTGCTAATAT